>NC_044041.1:9322185-9604685 GCF_901765095.1 Microcaecilia unicolor | reverse complement strand
TAGCAAGGTTTTCCTCGGAGTGTGTATGTTTGGGAGATTGTATGTGAGAGTGACTGTTTGAGAGTCAGAGTGAAAGTGTGAGTGTGTGAGAGAGAGAGTGAGTCTGGGTGTGAGTGTGTTTGTGAGAGAGTGTGTGTGAGAATGAGAGTGTGTGCAAGTGTGTATGTGAGACACAGTGTGAGAGAGTGTGTGTGTGTGTGGGCGAGAGAGAGAGTGTGTGTGAGACACAGATTCTCTGTGAGAGTGAGTGTATGAGACCAAGCGAGTGTGTGAGTGACTGTGTGGCACATAGAGAGTGAATGTGATACAGTGTGAGACAGAGTGTGTGAGAGTGAGAGTCAGAAAGACATTGTATATGAGAGAGAGAGTGTGAGCCGTGCTCTCCCAATCCATGGCCATCTGTCCCCTGCCCCCTCCATTCATCCTTTTCCAGCAATTCCCCTCTCTCCCTGAGCCCTGCCCTCCTAATCCATGCCCATCCATGTTCCTCTGTCACCTGCCCCCTCCATTCATCCCTATCCAGCAATTCCCCTCTCTCCCTGAGCCCTGCCCTGCAATCCATATCCATCCATGCCCATCTGTCCCCTCCATTCATCCCTATCCAGCAATTCCCCTCTCCCTGAGTCCTGCCCTTCCAATCCATGCCCATCCATGCTCCTCTGTCACCTGGCCCCTCCATTCATCTCTATCCAGCAATTCTCCTCTCTCCCTGAGGCCTGCCCTGCAATCCATATCCATCCATGCCCATCTGTCCTCTCCATTCATCCCTATCCAGCAATTCCCCTCTCTCCCTGAGTCCTGCCCTCCCAATCCATGCCCATCCATGCTCCTCTGTCCCCTGTCCCCTCCATTCATCCCTTTCCAGCAATTCCCCTCTCTCCCTGAGCTCTGCCCTCCCAATCCATGCCCATCCATGCTCCTCTGTCCCCTGCCGCCTCCATTCATCCTTTTCCAGCAAGTCCCCTCTCTCCCTTCCATGACCCCCCCCTCGCATCCATGCTCCTCTCTCTCCCATGTCCCAGCCTGGCCCGCCCTCTTCTCCCCCCCCCCCTTCGCATCCATGCCCCCCCCTTCGCATCCATGCTGTCGTTTCTCCCCTGCCCTCCCGCTCCCATTGTTCTACTTTACTGGCCACCCTCTTCTCTCCCCCCAACATCCCTTTTTGTTTTTTTTCTTCTTTTTAAATTTACCTCCGTGGCGGTTCCGGTAGCGAAGCGTCAGGGAAGGAGGCGGCGCTCCCAACGTCTAGCCTTCCCTTCGCTGTGTTCCGCCTTCTTTTGACGTCATCCTTGACGTCAGAAGAAGGCGGAACACAGCGGAGGGAAGGCTAGACGTCGGGAGCGCCGCCTCCTTCCCTGACGCTTCGCTGCCGGATTTTTTTTTTTTTCGCCCTCGACGTCATGACGTTTGACGTGAGGGCGGGGCAGAGACGGCTGGCTGGCTTGAAGGCTTCACACCACGAATCCACGAACCCTTCAGCCTGGGAGTGACGTCAGATGGCTTCAGAACGTTGTCCTCAGAACGTTGAGGGTGCGTTTTATTATATTAGATGTTAAAGCTTAATGCCTGTTATTCGTATTTGCTCAAATAATATGTTTCATTATTCGTATTTGGCCAAATATGTATACAGTGCACTCCATTTAAGTGCACGTCGGATAAGCGCATGCTCTGTTTAACTGCGTGCCGTACTTCGGTCCCATTCTTCGCAAAATCAATTTCTATGGGGACAAACTTCGGTTTAGCGCACCACTGATAAGTGCAGAATTCGCTTATGTGCATTGTTTAAGACCGCTCCTCTGCAGGAAAGACTCCGCATAAGCGCGCGTACGGAATATGGAAGCCGATTGGCGCGTGACAACCAACGAGATTTCAAATTTACCGCCCTTTTAACTGCCACAGGCAGAATAAGCGAAAGAATGTTGTTAGCGTGTACACTGGGGTCGTTGTCGCGCAACTGTAAGACTTTAACACTGGCTGAACGAATAGTAGTTCTTTGTACGTGCAGGATGTCAGAAACAGAAGGAAGCCTTTTGCGAGGAGGACCTCGGCTGGCGGGGGGGGGGGGGGGTTGGGGTCCCCCGCCAGCAAAGGTAGGCGACAGCGGGTTGGCGGCGGGAGGGGGGATCGAGCGGGTCATTGGCAGGGGGGTCCAGGGCCAAATCTACGGGGGCCCAGGCCCCCCAGGCCCCACATAGCTACGCCACTGCTGTACATATGTTTATCAGATGTCAAGCTTCTTTGGGTCACAAGAGTTAAGTGCACGCTCCGGTTAACTGCATGCATTTCTTTGCTCCCAGACCCTTGCACTTAAGCGGATTGCACTGTATATATATAACTGTCAGATTGGGGAATGAAGAGCTCATTACAGCTTTGCCAAATGTGCCTGGAAAGGACCCAGGGCACAGTTCTATCCATAAGTGTCAGCCACACGGTAAGAGGTGCTTAGACACATGAAGCAGAAAGCCAGCCAGTGACTGCAGGGAGGAGAGACTGGAAAACCTGGTTTATTTTAAGCTGTTGATTTGGCAACAGAAAATGATTGAAACAGAAACCCTTTGTTGTCACTCTTCTCTAAGAACTTGAGTGGCAGAGACAGCGGTAGTTAGAGCTGCTTCAGCCTTTTGCTTCTTTTTATCAGAAATATAATAGCTGTAAACAAAACATTACTATCCACAGACATTGTACCATAATCATCCTACAAGCACAATCTACTACTACTACATCTTATCATTTCTATGGTGCTGCTAGACATACCGAGCGCTGTACACTGGACATGAAAAGACAGTCCCTGCTCGACAGAGCTTACAATCTAATCAGGACAGACAAACAGGACAAATAAGGGATAAGGACAAAGAGTAGCAAGATTCCGGAATCCCACAGAGTAACAAGGTTCCGGAATCCCAAAGACTCCTATTACTACTTATCATTTCTAAAGCGCTACTAGATGTAAGCAGCGCTGTACACTTGACCACGAAGATACAGTCACTGCTCGACAGAGCTTACAATATAATCAAGACAGACAAACAGGACAAATAAGGGATAAGGACAAAGAGTAGCAAGATTCTGAGCAGAATCCCAAAGAGTAGCAAGATTCCGGAATCCCAAAAAGTAGAAAGATTCTAGAATCCCAGAGACTAGCAAAATTCCAGAATCCCAAAGACTACTACTACTTATCATTTCTAGAGCGCTACTAGACGTACGCAGCACTGTACACTTGAACATGAAGAGACAGTCCCTGCTCGACAGAGTTTACAATCTAATTAGGACAGACAAACAGGACAAATAAGGGATAAGGACAAAGAGTAGCAAGATTCTGAGCAGAATCCCAAAGAGTAGCAAGATTCCGGAATCCCCAAAGAGTAGCAGATTCTGTGCAGAATCCCAAAGAGTAGCAAGATTCTGGAATCCCAAAGAGTAGAAAGATTCCGGAATCCCAAACACTACTACTAGTATTACTTATAATTTCTATAGCGCTACTAGACGTACGCATCGCTATACACTGGACATGAAGAGACAGTCTAATTAGGACAGACAGACAGGACAAATAAGGGATAAGGGAATTACTAAAGTGGGAATGATAAAAATGGGTGCTGCACTGCCAGCTCTCCCTCTTCTATGCACCCTTCCCCTCATACCCTCATAGTGCCACCTTTCTATCCCCCTAAACCCTTGTACCTCTGCCTGGTCCTCTCCCTTTAAACTTTATACCTCTGCCAGGGAGTCCTGTAGCCTCTATAAAGGAGAAATTCTTTTTATCTTTAATTCTGTTCTTGTCGTTACAGGGATTGGCTTTTGATGCATGCACAACAGGGGTGCAGCTAACACTGAGCGAGACTGGCAAAGAGCCCAGGGCCACCCAATAGAAGGGGTCGCTTGCTGACAAACCAAAGTGCCTTCTGTTCTCCATCCCCACTGTCCAGCATCTCTCTACCTTCTCTCTCCTTGTGTGAGTCCAGCATCTCTAGCTAGCTCTGCCTGCCCTCCACCCCTCATTCCAACTCTTTTAAATTCATGCTGGAAGCAGCAGCAATGTGAACAGGTAACCTCCAGCTGACCCCACCAGGACCTTTCCTCTGCCATGTCCTGCCTTCTCTGATATGACTTCCTGTGGGCAGAGGAAGGCCCTGGTGGGGTGGCTGGAGGTTACCTGTTCACATTGCTGCTGCATAAATTTGGAGAACCTCTGGGAGGAGGAGAGAGGAAGGGTTACCATATTTTGTCCCCCCAAAAGGAGGAAACATGCCCCGCACCCACCACCCACCCCACCACGCCCCTTTCACACACCCCCTTTCACGCCCTCACTCCGCCCCTGTCACATTTTCCCCTCCCCTTGTCACACACCCTGTCACTCCCCCTCCCCGTCACCCTCCTCCCCTTACCTTACTACTGCCCTGGTGGTCTAGTGACCTCTTTGGGGCAGGAAAGAGCCCCCTCTTCCCTGCCCGGAGCTCTGCCCTGCATGCATCATTCCTGTTCCTGATCTCGGCGCCGATTCAAGGCAGAAGAGGTCACTAGACCACCAGGGCAGTAGTAAGTAAGGGGAGGGGAGGCTAGCAATCTGTCCATTTGTCCGGAGTTCTGGACAAACAGGCAGATTGGCAAAACCCGCCCGGTTGCCCGGACATGTCCTCAAAAAGAGGACATGTCCGGGTAAATCCAGACATATGGTAACCCTAATGCAATGGGGGAGGAGCGAGGGACATGGAGAAATGCTGAGCTTGAGGGAGGAGGGGGAGAATTGAGAGATGCTGGACCTGTGGGGAGGGAAGGAAGAGAGACTAGATCTGGGAGGGGCGAGGAGAGGGGGAGAGATGATGGACCTAAGTGAAAGCAGAGAGAGAGAGAAAGAGATTTTCATAGACAGTTGACTACGACAACCTTTCATCCTAGCTTGCCCTGTGTTTCTACAAGTGCATACTTTCTTCCCTCATTCCCCCAAGGACAGCACTGTTAACATCACTACACCCTTCAATATCCCCTCCTTCTCCTATAACGCTCAACTGAAATTCTGGGCTCAGGCTTAGGAGTGGAGGAGTGGCCTAGTGGTTATGGTGGTGGACTTTGGTCCTGGGGAACTGAGGAACTGAGTTTGGTTCCCATTTCAGGCACAGGCAGCTCCTTGTGACTCTGGGCAAGTCACTTAACCCTCCATTGCCCTATGTAAGCCGCATTGAGCCTGCCATGAGTGGGAAAGCACGGGGTACAAAAAAAAAAAATGTATATATGTACTGTGCCATGTTTATCTGCCAGAACCCATACTGCAAAAATAAGCTAAAAGACAGATTAAGACACTTTAGAAATATCAAATCTTAAATGCTGGAAGTCAAAAATCAATGGAGACAAAGGACCTGGACTAGCATTTCGGCAAAGAGCGAATCAAGAAAGAAGCAAACGGGGGGCAAAATTGCAAAGATGAAGATGTGCAACTCTGCAAACATAATGTACCTCTAGCTACTTAACTTTCTGGAAATTCCTAAAGGCTTTCCTTTCCAAAACTAAGTGGTCCTTTTACAAAGGCATGCTAGCGTTTTTAGCGTGTGCTAAATGCTAGAGATCTCCATAGGAATATATGAGCGACAGGTCCTCTCCTGTTCTCCATCTACACTACTTCCCTTGGCTTTCTGATATCTTCTCATGGCTTTCATTACCATCTCTATGCTGATGACTCCCAAATCTACCTCTCTACCCCTGAAATCTCAAACAGCATCCCTCCAGACCAAAGTTTCAGCCTGTCTATCTGATATCGCTGCCTGGATGTCTCAACGACATCTCAATCTTAACATGGCCAAAACCGAGCTTCTCATCTTTCCCCCAAAACCTACCTCTTCTCGCCCCCCTTTCTCTATTTCTGTGGATGGCACTCTCATTCTCCCCGTCTCATCAGCTCGTAACCTTGGGGTCATCTTCAACTCCTCTCTCTCCTTCTCTGCTCACATTCAGCAGATTGCCAAAACCTGTCATTTCTTTCTCTTTAACATCAGCAAAATCCGTCCCTTCATCTCTGAGCACTCTACCAAAACCCTTGTCCACACTCTCATCACCTCCCATCTTGATTATTGTAATCTACTACTCACCGGCCTCCCTCTTAGCCATCTCTCTCCTCTCCAATCAATCCAAAACTCTGATGCGCGACTTATTTTCCGCCAAAGTCGCTATGCCCACATTAGCCCTCTCCAGGGCTGCCGAGAGGGGGGGACAGGGGGGACAAAATTCCCCGGGCCAGGGCCTCCAGGGGGGGCCCGGCGCCACCGCCGCAGTCCGGCCCGCCCTCCATCGCTCCCTGGCATTGAACTTAAGCGCCTCACCTTCAGCGCAGCAAGCAGCGGCAGACCGCTCCTTCCTTCAATGTCCCGCCCTCGCGTGACGTAACCCGCGAGGGCGGGACACGGAAGGAAGGAGTGGTCTGCCGCTGCGTGCTGCGCTTTTGAAGATGAGGCGCTTAAGGTCTGTGCAGAGGACCCAGGAGTGGAAGGAGGGCCCGGTGGCGGGTGGAGGGGGGCCCGGCGACCTCGGGTGGTGGGGGGGCCGGGGGCGGGCCTGGCCCAGTCTCTCGGAGGCCCTGGCCCTCTCCTTAAGTCACTTCACTGGCTCCCTATCCATTTCCGTATCCTATTCAAACTTCTCCTATTGACCTATAAGTGCATGCACTCTGCCGCTCCCAGTACCTCTCCACTCTTGTCTACCCCTACGTTCCCCCTCGAGTACTCTGTTCCGTTGATAAATCTCTCTTATCCGTCCTTTTATCTCGCTGCACTTCACGCCTGGAATAGACTTCCTGAGCCTGTACCTTTAGCCCTGTCTTTAGCCGTTTTCAAGTCCAAACTCAAAACCCACCTCTTTACCACTGCTTTTGACTCCTAACTCACTTACCCTGTCCTTTGTCCTCACCTCTTTATTCCCTTACCCTTAATTGTTCTGTCTGTTTACCTGTCTTATCTGGATTGTAAGCTCTTTGAGCAGGGACTATCTTCTGTGTATGGTGTACAGTGCTGTGTATGCCTTGTAGCACAATAGAAATGATAAGTAGATAGACTCTAGCATTTAGAGCACGCATATTTAACGCAGCCGCTAAAAACGCTACTGTGCCTTTGTGAAAGGACCCCTAACTATAATGAATCATTGTTTCTGCACCGAAATGATTCTTCTACTGGTATCTTTGAGTAACAGTACTGTAAACTTCTCTGTTTACACCTAGGTAGTATACCATGCCATATGTGAATATTTTTACTGCTCTAATTGCCTCCTGCTCATGATTGATCTATTCTTACTCTACACCACCTTGAGTGAATTCCTTCAAAAAGGTGGTAAATAAATCCTAATAAATAAATATGTGTGTATGTATATATATATATATATATATATATATATATATGTATATATATATATATATATATATATATATATATATATATATATATATATATAAACGGCAAGTGACCAACTCACCTGCAAATGCGCAGTAGAGACTTCCCTCTCTGTCCCGCCCTCGCGTCAAGACGTGATGACGTCAGAGGGTGGAACAGAGAGGGAAACGGAGTCGGAGTCACTGTCGGACGCTGCCGCCTGGAAACGAACACCGCGCGCACCGACCTCCACCTTCCCCCCCATCCCCGTCGCCGCTCCCGCCCTCCTCCGTATCGGGCCCACTGCACTGACCTGACAGCGCCTCTCACCTCCGTGTGGGGGAGGGGGGAGGGAGCGGCCGCGAGGAGGGTAGCAGGAAATCTCGCCCGTTTTAACGGGCTTAACGGCTAATATATATATACATTCAGCTCTATGAATTGTCTGAATCTACTTTGTTCTCAAATGTAAACCACCTAGAACTGAATAACGGAATTCGGATAATGTGGGATATAAAGTACCAGTAAATAAATATGGGTTCACACCGGGTTACAAGCAGAGTAACTTGAGATCAAAGACAGAGAGCAGCGAGGTTGCCACTTCTTAATTATTTTATTTTGCAGCTCATCTTCCTAAACAGACGGCAATTTTGGAGGTAGCGTTTATAGAACAGGGGTATGCGAAAAGTTCGTAAAAGGGGTCCTTTTACAAAGCCGTGGTAAAAAGTGGCCTGCGGTAGTGTGGGTGCGTCTTTTAGGCACGCACTGGGCCATTTTTTACCGCGGCGGGAAACAGGCCTACGCTAATATTAAAACAAGCTCGCACCTATTTACGGGCTGAACCCTTGCCATCCATTGACCTAGCGGAAAGGGCTCATCAGCTACCCACATGGTAACCGTGCAGTGCGCGCCAACATGGGCACACTGCCGGTTAACGCCGAGAACACCCCCCCCACCCCCCGTGGTAGAAAATAGAAAATTATTTTCTACCGTGGGATTTTGTGCATGCCAAAATCGGAATTACCATTGACTGCATGTGCTACCCCAGCGGTAGTGCCAACTGGGCACGCATGCTACTCACGCGTTAGCCCTCCCGCACCTTTTACTAAGGTGCATACACACCTACACGTGTCCAACGCATGTCAGTTTGGAACTACTGCCCGGCTACCACGTGTCCCGGGTGGTAAGGCCATTTTTTTGCAACGCCCCAACGCCGTGCAGTGAGAAACTATTGTATAATGACTCCTGGACACCCAGATTCCATTATTGAAAAAGCAGCTTAATCCAGTATCAGCCTACAATTAAGATGTCCTGGTTTAAGGCTGGTTTAATTACGGGCATCTGTGAGGGGGGTTTATAGAACACGGCCCGTCACCCTTAAGAAAAGTCCCTCTCTAACTAGTCTGGGCCACCTTAAGAGCACTGATCCCGCCCCAGGAGGAAGTGAGCCGGGAAGGGCGGAGTCAGTAGCTGGGAGTTTAAAAGACATGATCAGGCTGGGTTTAAGGAGGCCCAGGGAAGGAAGAACTGCAGGCCAAGGCTAGGCCTTCGCTGAATAACTGTTGTGATCTGGCTGAGGTAAGCCAACTTTGTTTCTGGTTGAGACTTGCAAGCGTTGTTGAGGTCTGGCTGGATCCAGACCGGAGTTTCAGCGGACCTGAGGACTTACAGGCTGTGTTTTTGGGGCGGGGCAGCCCCACCAGCTGCAGATTGCTTGGCCTGCTAGCCAGAGGCCTATTCGAGACGGTTACTAAATAAGAGAAACTGTTGCATCTGATGTTCCTGTCCGGTGAAGCAACCGGTCCCAGGGCTCAGGTGAGCAAAAACATTTACTTTCACATTTATATACCTTGTCTGGCTGAGTTATTCCAGGGTAGCAAAGCTAGTATGTTGCCCGACACAGGCCGTGTTTCGCCCAAAGGGGCTGCGTCAGGGGCTACACTGTGATTTTGACTGGCAAAAATACAAAACGGTGTGTGGGCTGTTCTGCACCGTAAAAAAAAAAAGTTAAAATGATAGTGGGGATGGGACGACTTTCCTATGAAGAGAGGCTGAGAAGGCTAGGGCTTTTCAGCTTGGAGAAGAGACGGCTGAGGGGAGATATGATAGAAGTGTATAAAATAATGAGTGGAATGGATCGGGTGGAGGTGAAGCGACTGTTCACGCTATCCAAAAATACTAGGACTAGAGGGCATGAGTTGAAGCTACAGTGTGGTAAATTTAAAACGAATCGGAGAAAATTTTTCTTCACCCAACGTGTAATTAGACTCTGGAATTCATTGCCGGAGAACGTGGTACGGGCGGTTAGCTTGACGGAGTTTAAAAAGGGGTTAGATAGATTCCTAAAGGACAAGTCCATAGACCGCTATTAAATGGACTGGAAAAATTCCTCATTTTTAGGTACAACTTGTCTGGAATGTTTTTACGTTTGGGGAGCGTGCCAGGTGCCCTTGACCTGGATTGGCCACTGTCGGTGACAGGATGCTGGGCTAGATGGACCTTTGGTCTTTCCCAGTATGGCACTACTTATGTACTTATGTACTTATGTCAGATGTAAATGACACCGTTGTAGCAAAAAACAGCACTGACTCAACTCTAAAGGTAAAGATAAATTTGTCCACCAGAACGATGGCAGCGTGCACAAACACACCTCAGTATCGCTGGAAAAAAACAGCTGATGAGTGTACCCAGTGGTGTACCAAGGGAGGGGGGGCGCGGTGGGGGAGGTCCGCCTTGGGTGCACGCCGCTGGGGGGGTGCTGTGCGACGGTCAGTGTCGTTCATTTCCATGCTTCCTCTGCCCCGGAACAGGAAGTAACCTGTTCCGGGGCAGAGGGAGCATGGAAACGAACGACGCTGACCGGCGCGGCACCCCCCCCCCCCAGCGGCGTGCACCCGGGGGGTTCCTTCGCTGGGGTGGGGGGGTATCCTTTCGCTGGGGGGGGGGGTTGCACTGTACCGGGGGGGGGGGCCAGGCGCATCGGCGATCCACCCTGGGTGTCAGCCCCTCTAGGAACGCCACTGAGTGTACCGCTACAATTAAAGTTTGTGTGTACCTATTACTGACCTGTTTGTTTATTTCCACATTGGAGTTTGCAGATCGTCTGCCTTGTTGTTTTTTGAGTTATTCCAGGGCCACCCTGATAACCCTCACCCGGAGTCTCACAGCACCTAAATGCAGCAAGGGCGTGTGTAAATTACAGTTCTCTGCAGCTTGGTCACGAGAAAGTGGAAGACATGGCCATGTCCTGCCCAGCTCCACCCCCCCATACACACCCCTTTGCATTTGTATTTTAGTGACCTTCCACTTTTGTTTTCTTTGTCTGCTGGCTTTTATGGAAGTTTTTTATTTTCCTTTTTTTTCTGCTTCTTCAAATTCAAACACAGGAAACATCTGAGAGAAGAAAATGCAGTCTGTTCCTGAAATGAAGTCTGACGGTGGACGAAAGCATGGGAATAGCTGCAAAAAGACCCCTGAGGCAGGCTTTTCTCAAGCTGAAACAAGGTCCTGTGTTGGGTCTTTTTTGCTTTCAAATAAACTACATCTTTGAAAATCTCCAGCCCATCCTAAACTGTCTTGCCGTAGCCAGAAGGTTCCTAGGCTGTATAGAGAGAGGTGTGACCAGCAGAAGAAAGGAGGTGCTCATGCCCCTCTACAAGTCGTTGGTGAGGCCCCACCTGGAGTATTGTGTTCAGTTTTGGAGGCCGTATCTTGCTAAGGATGTAAAAAGAATTGAAGCGGTGCAAAGGAAAACTACAAAAATGGTTTGGGATTTGCGTTACAAGACGTATGAGGAGAGACTTGATGACCTGAACATGTATACCCTGGAGGAAAGGAGAAACAGGGGTGATATGATAAAGACACTCAAATATTTGAAAGGTATTAATCTGCAAACGAACCTTTTACGAAGACGGGAAGGCGGTAGAACTAGAGGACATGAATTGAGGTTGAAGGGGGGCAGACTCAAGAAAAATGTCAGGAAGTATTTTTTTCACGGAGAGAGTGGTGGATACTTGGAATGCCCTCCCGAGGTAGGTGGTGGAGATGAAAACGGTAACGGAATTCAAAAAAGCGTGGGATAAACGTAAAGGAATCCTGTTCAGAAGGAATGGATCCTCAGAAGCTTAGCAGAGATTGGATGGCAGCACTGGTGGTTAGGAGATGGGGCTAGTAGTTGGGAGGCGGGGCTAGTGCTGGGCAGACTTCTACGGTCTGTGCCCTGAAAATGGCAGATACAAATCAAGGTCAGGTATACATATGTTTAAATCTTCTTTATCAACCCCTCCTCCCTCCCCTACTCTTCCCCTCCCCTCCCTTCCTCCCAACCGCTCCCCCCTCTTCCTCCCGTCCCCTCCCCCCCTCCCGAGGCACAGGAGTCTCGAGCTGCAGGTTTGAGACAGTAGCAGTGTCCAGTGGCCATTTAGTTGAGAATTCTACTCCTAGCTGTGGGTTGTACTGTGTCCCAGAAGTTCGCCCACGTTTTTTGTAGCTGTTCCCCCTCCCTGGAGGACATATCGGAGATTCCACGTCTTTTCAACTTCAATAATTCAATCATCCGTGCTCTCCAAACACCCACAGATGGTGCCTTACTTTCTCTCCAATACAACAATGTGGTTCTCGTCCCCATCAGCATGGCTCTCTGCTGGTCAGGTATACATATAAAGTAGCACACATGAGTTTATCTTGTTGGGCAGACTGGATGGACCGTACAGGTCTTTTTCTGCCGTCACCTACTATTTTACTAGTACATGCAGGACATAGACCATGGAAGTTTGCCCAGCATCGGCCTTAGTTCTTCACAGCCAGTTGCCACCTAAGCACCATTTGACACATCAACACCATGCAGTAATTTTTTAAAATAATTTTTATTTATCAAGCATTTAACATTTATCAAACGTTTAAAAAAACATGTGGCAAAGGTATAAAAATACACGTAAACAAAAATACTCCAAAATTATCTGGAGCAATTTTGTTTTAAGTGTATTTGAGTTAACTTACTCCAGTTTTATTGTGCATGCCCCCAGTTTTGGCTTTAAAGGTATAAAAATAATCACAATAGAAAAGTATGCAAAACTAACGTGGATGACAGATAATCAATAATGCCAGATGAATAGCAAATATGGAATGAGATCTTAGATACAATTCAAATACAAGTGAACTGGAAAGTGAATTGGAGAGAGAGGTATAAACGTAACCACTTGTAACCACTCGCCTCCACCTACTCTCCTCTCCTCCTTCCTGTACACATTAACTGATTTGATTTGCTTACTTTATTTCTTGTCTATTAGATTGTAAGCTCTTTGAGCAGGGACTGTCTTCTATGTTTGTGCAGCGCTGCGTACGCCTTGTAGCGCTATAGAAATGCTAAATAGTAATAGTAGTAGTAGTGGAAGGAAATAAAATGGCACAGGAGGCAGCATTAATGATAAGTAGAAGGGGAGTTAAATTTGTCTAATAAGTTTTGTTTTTTATAGTATCCATTTTCTAATTAGGGATCCTCTGTGTTCATTTCACGCCTTTTTGAATTCCGTCACCATTTTTGTCTTCACCACCTCCCTCAGGAGGGCATTGCAGGCATCGACCACCCTCTCCGTAAAGAATTTCCTGACACTTCTCTTTAGCCCCTTGAAACTTCCCTGTGATGTAAAACAGCAATTAGAATGAAAAATCATGGTTGCACACAATAAATTCACTCATAAATTAGTTAAAGGTAAGCAATCTGATTTCATTAGGAGTCAAGATGATCCCTCTGGTAGCTCTAGTTAAAGTATGATAATAATCTACCATTTGCACTTGTGTTTTGCAAAGAAAAGTAGGCTTCATACTTTTCTTTATATCTACAACCTGTGTGCATTGTGCAATCATGGTAAGATATGCCCCAAAATGGCAAGACTTCTATGCATGTCTCGTCAGTCAACAAATCCCTCTATTGTGATGGATCTTATAGCAGGTCCTTCTGTGTCTGTATGTGGTCTCCGATGTATTATATACCACTAAGTTTCAGGCAAATTTGAAAGTCTTGTATTTGCTGCTGCAGTGGGTGGAGACTGGCAGGGCGGTGAGGTGAGGTGGCGCGGGCTGGCAGACCAAAATGTGCCCCCCCCCCACCTTGCCCCCTCCCACTGCAAGGTCTGGCTACGCCCCTGACTATATATCCCCAGCACTACAAAATAGGAACAGTTACAACCTGGCTAGTGGAGCCGGTTCCTCCCTCGGGTGCCGGAGCAGGAGAGCTGAGCTGTTCCTTCCTTCCTGGGACATTGACATGCTGCAAGTGCAAATTGTGAGGGGACCATCTCTGGGGAGATGCCGGGTAGTGCAGAGATGATCTCAATGGTGCTGAGAGATTTTACGAGCTGACGAACTCCTAGGCACTGGCAGCTTGGATCCAGTTGTCATCCCTTCCCAAGAGGCTCCTTATATTCAGTTCCCGGAGGTCACTGTGCATCAGCTGAGTGAACAGTATATTACATATTTTCAAATTAGGATTAGAGGGATGTGGTAGGCATGTTAGTCCACTTTTAAAGGTAACCGATAGAAATAAAATGAAAATAAAACATAGAAAAGAAAATAAGATGATACCTTTTTTATTGGACTAACAATACCTTTTTTGATTAGCTTTTGAAGGCAACCCCAAAATAACCCAAAAACACCCAGGGAAAATCTGCTACAGTACAAGGAAAAGAGAGCCACAGACAAAATCCCCCTTGTAGTGACATTCAACCCAGGCTGGAAACATTGAGAAAAATCATAAAAGATCTACAGCCTGTACTCCATGAGGATAAACTACAGAAAGAGATATTCTCATCCCCACCAGTGCTGGTCTTCCGACAAAGCAAACTCCCAGTAGAAATTCAAACAGAAGAGCATGGCACACATCCTTGCAATATATCCAAGCTGCAAACTGTGCCAAAACATTTCACAGGATCTCACAGTCATTCACAAAGGAAAAATATCCAACATAAAGGAATCCTTCACATGCTTATCTTCCAATGTGGTATATATTATTCAATGTAAAAACTGTGAAGAAGGTTGCTATATTAGAGAATCAAGCCAGATGCTAAAGAAGAGATTTAATTTACATAGACATCATATGAAAAATGCCAGAGCCAACCAGGATGTCACCTCTGTGAGACAGCACTTTACAAAACCAGAACACTGTATCTACTACTTACTACTACTACTTAACATTTCTAAAGCGCTACTAGGGTTACGCAGCGCTGTACAAATTAACATAGAGGGACGGACCCTGCTCAAAGAGCTTACAATCTAAGAGACAAGTGAACGGTCAGTCCGATAGGGGCGGTCAAATTGGGGCAGTCTGGATTTACTGAACGGTAAGAGTTAGGTGCCGAACGCAGCAATGAAGAGGTGGGTTTTAAGCAAAGACTTGAAGATGGGCAGGGAGGGGGCTTGGCGTAAGGGCTCAGGAAGGATGTTCCAAGCATAGGGTGAGGCGAGGCAGAATGAGCGGAGCCTGGAGTTGGCGGTGGTGGAGAAGGGTACTGAGAGGAGGGATTTGTCCTGTGAGCGGAGGTTACGGGCGGGAACGTAAGGGGAGATGAGGGTAGAAAGATAGTGAGGGGCAGCAGACTGAGTGCATTTGTAGGTAAGAAGGAGAAGCTTGAATTGAATGCGGTATCTGATTGGAAGCCAGTGAAGTGACCTGAGGAGAGGGGTGATATGAGTATATCGGTTCTGGCGGAATATGAGACGTGCAGCAGAGTTCTGAACAGATTGAAGGGGGGATAGATGGCTAAGTGGGAGGCCAGTGAGGAGTAGGTTGCAGTAGTCAAGGCGAGAGGTAATGAGAGCGTGGACGAGAGTTCGGGTGGTGTGTTCAGAGAGGAAAGGGCAAAATTTGCTGATGTTAAAGAGGAAGAAGCGGCAGGTCTTGGCTATCTGCTGGATATGCGCAGAGAAGGAGAGGGAGGAGTCAAAGATGACTCCGAGGTTGCGGGCAGATGAGACGGGGAGGATGAGGGTGTGTTTTCCAGCCTCTATGCCAGCCTCAAATGTTATACCCAGCTCCATCACAGCAGTATGCAGGTCCCTGGAGCAGTTTTTAGTGGGTGCAGTGCACTTCAGGCAGGCGGACCCAGGCCCATCCACCCCCCCCCCCCCACCTGTTACACTTGTGGTGGTAAATGTGAGCCCTCCAAAACCCACCACAAACCCACTGTACACATATTTAGGTGCCCCCCTTCATCTCTAAGGACTATGGTAGTGTTGTACAGTTGAGGGGAGTGGGGTTGGGGGGGGGTTGGGGGGCTCAGTACCCAAGGTAAGGGAGATATGCACCTGGGAGCAATTTGTGAAGTCCACTGCAGTGCCCCCTAGGGTGCCCGATTGGTGTCCTGGCATGTCAGGGGGATCAGTGCACTATGAATGCTGGCTCCTCCCACGACCAAATGGCTTGGATTTGGTCATTTTTGAGATGGGCGTCCTCGGTTTCCATTATCGGCGAAAACTGAGGTCGCCCATCTCTAAGGTCAACCATCTCAACATTTAGGTTGACCATCTCTTGTCAACCTAAATGTTGAGATTTGGGCATCCCCGACCGTATTATCGAAACGAAAGATGGACGCCCATCTTGTTTCGATAATATGGGATGCCCCGCCCCTTCCCGGGGACGTCCTCAGAGATGGGCGCCCTTAGAGATGGTTGTCCCCGTTCGATTATCCCCCTCCATGATTCACTAGGGGTATAGTTAAGTTGAAAATTAAGGGGAAATGGTCAGACCAAATTAAGGGGTAGGGGTCGAACAGAAGTAACAGTAAAAGCAAAAGCCTCCATATCAGAAGTTAAGGATGAGATCAAATCCAGGGCGTGACCTCTCGATGAGTAGGACAGATCACAGGCTGTGTTAAACCGAGATCCGAAATAAGATTCAGCAAATTAGAAACACAAGCAACGTCTTTATTATCCAGGTGAATATTAAAATCACCCCCAAAATAATAGGAGGAGAGTGTGTGCGGCAAAAATCCATTAGGAGTGATCGAAGGGAACTGAAAGAAGCAATGGAGGGGGGACGGAGTGGAGGAGTGGCCTAGTGGTTAGAGCACCGGTCTTGCAATCCAGAGGTGGCCGGTTCAAATCCCACTGCTGCTCCTTGTGATCTTGGGCAAGTCACTTAACCCTCCATTGCCTTAGGTACAAACTTAGATTGTGAGCCCTCCTGGGGCAGAGAAATATCCAGTGTATCTGAATGTAACTCACCTTGAGCTACTACTGAAAAAGGTGTGAGCAACATCCAAATAAACAGCAAGATTCTAGAATCCTAAAGAGTGACAAGATTCCATGCAGAATCTCAGAGTAGCAACATTCCATGTAGAACCCTAAAGAATAACAAGCAGAGGAGTGGCCTTGTGGTTAGAGCACCGGTCTTGCAATCCAGAGGTTTTTTTTTTTTATTTATTTATTTATTTATAAATTTTTACAAACAATTATTCAAGATATAACTTGACGGATAGCATTATATCATAGGAAAGAAACAATAAGAAAAGAAAAAACATTATGTTAAAGAAAATATTTTCTGATACAATACTCAAGTCCTAACAATAAGGAGATCCAAGATCCTAATATATGAGGAGATTAGGAAATACAAAATACAAAAAAAGGAAATCAAGTACTTGTGAAGAGAGTGCTAACTTTCTCTAAGGCTACTAGATGTTCTTTTGGACGCTATAAAGGCCGAGAGCTGAGAAGGATCTAAAAAGACATATTTAACAGAGTCAATCCTAACAACACATTTGCATGGGTATCTCAGAAAGAAAACACCTCCCAACTGTTGAATTGCTGGTCTCATAATAAGGAACTGTTTTCGCTTACGTTGAGTCTCTCTAGAGAGATCAGGAAACAAGGAAATTTTTAAACCCAAAAACAGGGTTTCCCTATGCTTAAAAAACATTGAGAACAACCACTGTTTATCATGTGGTAAAGCCACAGTTGCCACCAAAGTGGCCGCTGTGGCTATTTCAGTATCTGATGTCTCTAGAAATTGTGACAAATTTTCAAGTCTCTGTTCCTGTTGATTTTGCTGAATATCTTGTTTATTGGGTAGGTAGTAAACTTTAGTGAAAGGTGGAATATTGTCCTGAGGAATTCCCAAGTTTTCCCGCAAATATCTTTTCAACATATCGTATGGTTGAATCATTTGAACTCTTGGGAAGTTTACAAATCGCAAGTTAAGGTTTCTCATATGATTTTCATATGTTTCAGCTTTCAATCTTAGGTTAGAAATATCTTTAACCATGATCATCTGAAGATTTTCTGTCTTTTTTGATTCTTGTTCTAATTTATCCATGCGAGTTACCAAAGCTTGCTGAGAATTGTCAATTTCTACCACTTTTTGCTCTAGAGCTTTAAGTTTCTGAGCCCCTTTAGTTGTTTAGGAAATAAATACTTTCCCCAACTGGGACATTAACTCCCAGAGGGAATCTAAAGTTACCTCTGTTGGTTTGTTGGTTAGCTCTGCTGGAAATATGTCCTCCTGCTCCTCCTCTTGCTCTCTTCCAGCGTCTTCTTCCCCCGTTACTTCAGTCGATCCTGTTCGCCTACTCCCATCAAGTTGAGATCGATTCCCCAGAGCAAACGGGGTCTCAGCGCTTTCTTGCGTCGGCCCCTGCTCTCCCTGGAGCGGCGAACTCGTGAACGGCGGTTGCGGGGGCGGAGCTCTATGATCGGGGCTCAGAGTTGTATCCAACCCGAGGGACGCCGTCGACTCCTCTAAATTAGCAGCGCCCATCAAGGGTCTACTCCCGACCTGTACCGCAGTCCCCTGCAGGCTCAAGAACCGATCCATCGGTCCCGAAATCGAGGGAGGTAAAGGGGTAGTTCGGGCAGTACTTTTCCCTCTCCGTTTAGGCATATTGGTAATAGGAATCTGAGCGTGCAGCCAGTCACAAGTACTTAGCGGCCATCTTGGATCAGCAATCCAGAGGTGATCGGTTCAAATCCCACTGCTGCTCCTTGTGATCTTGGGCAAGTCACTTAACCCTCCATTGCCTCAGGTACAAACTTAGTGAGCCCTCCTGGGACAGAGAATTATCCAGAGTGCCTGAATGTAGCTAACTTTGAGCTACTACTGAAAAAGGTGTGAGCAAAATCTAAATAAAATAAATAAATTAGCAAGAAATCTACTGAGAAGTAAGATCAGCAAGATGAAATAGCAAAGCCTCCCTTTGGGGGAAAGGGAGCATTAGTACACTGAGAGAAACATAGTTTGGAAGTGAAAATCACTAGCAAACCACTGCCTCGATGACTGGGGCGATTTTGATAGAAGTATAAAAAGCCCGGAGGAAGAGCCTGGCTTAAATAGGAGGCATTGGAGTCTGTGAGCCAAGATTCAGTTAAGCATAAGTTATCTAAGTGAGAATTAACAATTAGCTAGCAAATGAGAGTGCCCCTCTGCTGGCTTCTTTCCTGTCCCTGCACCCCCCCCCTGCTAGCTTCACCTATCCACCTATCACTGGCCCCCCCTGGGCCAGTGTTGACTTCTTACCTGCCACTGCCCCCTCTACAGACTTAAGAACATAAGAGTAGCCATACTGGGTCAGACCAGTGGCCCATCTAGCCCAGTATCCTGTTTTCCAACAGTGGCCAAGTCAGGTCACAATTACCTGAACCCAAACCACAGCGACACTCCATACAACAAATCCCTTCAGTCTGACGTCTGCTTTTGTTGGATCCTGTAATCTCACAGGACCCATTATCCCTGCGTGTTCAAACATTAGAAAACTTCTCCTTAAAACTAAAGCTCCCCAGTTATAATCGTATATATTATTGGAAACCCTACCAACTTGGACTACGGTATATACAAAAGTTATATGACCAAGCCATATAACTTATCTGTAAGTAGGCCTTAGAACAATGATATCTATCTATCTGTCTTTGCCATTGCCTTTCCCAGTCATCACAAGTTAGCTGGTATCATTAACTAATTAAGTCCCACTAAATATTCACGGTTAGCCACAGCCAGGATCCTCTCCGGGCCATTTATAAGTAAATAAGTACATAAGTATTGCCATATCGGGACAGACTGAAGGTCCTTCAAGCCCAGCATCCTGTTTCCAACAGTGGCCAATCCAGGTCACAAGTACCTGGCAAGATCCCCAAACAGTACAATACATTTTATGCTACTTATCCTAGAAATAAGCACTGGATTTTCCCCCAAGTTCATTTTAATAATAGTCTATAGATTTTTCCTTTAGGAAACCATACAAACCTTTTTAAAACCCTGCTAAGCTAACCACCTTTACCACATTCTCTGGCAACAAATTCCAGAGTTTAATTACATGTTGTGAAGAAAATTTTCTCAGATTCCCTTTAAATGTACTACTTTGCAGCTTAATCGCATGCCCCTAGTCCTAGTATTTTTGGAAAGCGTGAACAGACTCTGCACATCTACCCGTTCCACTCCACTCATTATTTTATAGACCTCTATCATATCTCCCCTCAGTCACCTTTTCTCCAAGCTGAAGCGCCCTAGCCGCTTTAGCCTTTCCTCATAGGGAAGTCGTCCCATCCCCTTTATCATTTTTGTCGCCCTTCTCTGTACCTTTTCTAATTCCACTATAGTTTTTTTGAATATCGGACGGATTGACTTTTTTTCTGAACAAGAAAATGCTATAGTGGGAGGTGACAGCAAGATTTTGGACAGTTAAAGCACAGCCTTTCTTTTTCTTTTTTTTTTTTTTAATGCATTTGCTCCATTGAGAAAGCCCTGCTGTAGGGATGTTTATGTAAGAGTGAAACAGGAGGAACTGTGTTTGGAATTCATTTGTTGCTGAGAGAAACAGTGTGCCGCAAGACTTTGTAGCAGAATAAAAGCAGAGAACATTATGTTTTAAATTCAATTTCTACTAAGACAAGCACAGCTCATTTCAGTAGGGATGTTTGCATCAGAGGGAAACAGAAAGGGCCGTGTCTGAGCTCCGTCTGCTACTGTGAGAGGCATACAGCAGAGAGTGAAACAAGGATAAATGTTCTGAACAAAGCTCAAGGCGAACCATAACAGAACCACCTATTCGGAAAGGCATACCCGACTGGCCCAACTTAAATGCCTCAACCCTGCAACACTTCACTATCAAATTTTTGGTTGGTTTTTGGGTTTTTGCCGGGTTCTTGAGGCCTGGATTGGCCACTGTTGAAGACAGGATGATGGGCTTGATGGACCCTTGGTCTTTTCCCAGTATGACGGTGCTTATGTTCTTATGATTGTACTGGACATTAACAAACCCTTCTACCTCTAACCCAACTTGATTGAATCTTATCTTCCCCATCCTACTATAACATCTTTTGTACTTATCCCCTACCGGACTTGGCGAATGCCTTTACGGTATTATGTAAGCCACATTGAGCCGCAAATATGTAGGAAAATGTGGGATACAAATGTAACAAATAAATAAACCAACTTGCTCACACCCATGCACAGTAACGGAGTGAATTACTGTCAATTTTAGCCATGTTCTGTTATGTTGGGGAGGATGTAAGAAGCCAATGGATTCTAGGGATGTGCATTACTTGGAAACATGTCATTTCATGTCACCCCCTAAATAACAGGAAAAAAATTGACATTTTGGATTTTTTCCCCTGTGTCATTAAGAATACACACTGGTCCTGAAATGTGTGAACATAAGTATTGCCATACTGGGACAGACTGAAGGTCCATCAAGCCCAGCATCCTGTTTCCAACAGTGGCCAATCCAGGTCACAAGTACTTGGCAGAATCCCAAAGTGTAGCGACATTCTGGAACCCCAAATAGTAGCAACATTCCTGAAATCTAAAGAGTAGCAACATTCCGGAATCCCAAAGAGTAGCAACATTCCATGCTACCAATCCCAGGGCAAGCAGTGGCTTTCCTCATTTCTATCGTAAGTACAGAAGTATTGCCATACTGGGACAGACCGAAGGTCCATCAAGCCCAGCATCCTGTTTCCAACAGTGGCCAATCCAGGTCACAAGTACTTGGCAGAATCCCAAAGTGTAGCGACATTCTGGAACCCCAAATAGTAGCAACATTCCTGAAATCTAAAGAGTAGCAACATTCCGGAATCCCAAAGAGTAGCAACATTCCATGCTACCAATCCCAGGGCAAGCAGTGGCTTTCCTCATTTCTATCGTAAGTACAGAAGTATTGCCATACTGGGACAGACCGAAGGTCCATCAAGCCCAGTATCCTGTTTCCAACAGTGGCCAATCCAGGTCACAAGTACCTGGCAGAATCCCAAAGTGTAGCGACATTCTGGAACCCCAAATAGTAGCAACATTCCTGAAATCTAAAGAGTAGCAACATTCCGGAATCCCAAAGAGTAGCAACATTCCATGCTACCAATCCCAGGGCAAGCAGTGGCTTTCCTCATTTCTATCGTAAGTACAGAAGTATTGCCATACTGGGACAGACCGAAGGTCCATCAAGCCCAGTATCCTGTTTCCAACAGTGGCCAATCCAGGTTACAAGTACCTGGCAGAATCCCAAAGTGTAGCGACATTCTGGAACCCCAAATAGTAGCAACATTCCTGAAATCTAAAGAGTAGCAACATTCCGGAATCCCAAAGAGTAGCAACATTCCATGCTACCAATCCCAGGGCAAGCAGTGGCTTTCCTCATTTCTATCGTAAGTACAGAAGTATTGCCATACTGGGACAGACCGAAGGTCCATCAAGCCCAGTATCCTGTTTCCAACAGTGGCCAATCCAGGTCACAAGTACCTGGCAGAATCCCAAAGTGTAGCGACATTCTGGAACCCCAAATAGTAGCAACATTCCTGAAATCTAAAGAGTAGCAACATTCCGGAATCCCAAAGAGTAGCAACATTCCATGCTACCAATCCCAGGGCAAGCAGTGGCTTTCCTCATTTCTATCGTAAGTACAGAAGTATTGCCATACTGGGACAGACCGAAGGTCCATCAAGCCCAGTATCCTGTTTCCAACAGTGGCCAATCCAGGTCACAAGTACCTGGCAGAATCCCAAAGTGTAGCGACATTCTGGAACCCCAAATAGTAGCAACATTCCTGAAATCTAAAGAGTAGCAACATTCCGGAATCCCAAAGAGTAGCAACATTCCATGCTACCAATCCCAGGGCAAGCAGTGGCTTTCCTCATTTCTATCGTAAGTACAGAAGTATTGCCATACTGGGACAGACCGAAGGTCCATCAAGCCCAGTATCCTGTTTCCAACAGTGGCCAATCCAGGTCACAAGTACCTGGCAGAATCCCAAAGTGTAGCGACATTCTGGAACCCCAAATAGTAGCAACATTCCTGAAATCTAAAGAGTAGCAACATTCCGGAATCCCAAAGAGTAGCAACATTCCATGCTACCAATCCCAGGGCAAGCAGTGGCTTTCCTCATTTCTATCGTAAGTACATAAGTATTGCCATACTGAGACAGACCGAAGGTCCATCAAGCCCAGTATCCTGTTTCCAACAGTGGCCAATCCAGGTCACTGGGACCTGGCAAGATCCCAGAACAGCAAAACAGGTTTTATGCTGTTTATCCTAAAATATGCAGTGGATTTTCCCAATTCCATCTAAATAATAATAATAAATAAACTGGGCCCTGCTGCAGATAACTCGAGCTAAGCTTTAGTAAAAAGGGGGGATTGTGTCATCAGCAAATTTAATTACCTCACTAGTTATTCCAATCTGTAGATCATTTATAAAAATGTTAAAAAGCAAGTGTCCCAGCACAGACCCCTGGGGAACCCCCACTAGCTAACCCTCTCCATTAAGAATACTGATCATTTAACCCTACTCTCTGTTTTCTATCTTTTAACCGGTTTTTAATCCACAATAGGACACTGCATCCTATCCCATGACTCTCCAATTTCCTCTGGAGTCTTTCATGAGGTACTTTGTCAAACACCTTTTGAAAATCCAGATAAAAGCTGCATTGGCTCCCTCTTAAAGAACGCATCACGTTCAAAATATGTACCCTAGTCCACAAAATCATTCATGGAGATGCTCCAGCCTACATGTCAGACCTGATAGACTTACCACCTAGGAATGCTAAGACATCATCCCGCACATTCCTCAACCTTGATTTCCCCAACTGCAAAGGGCTAAAATACAAACTAATGCACGCGTCAACCTTTTCCTACTTGAGCAGACAATTCTGGAACGCGCTGCCGCGCAACTTAAAATCGATCTATGAACCAACTAACTTCCGCAAACTATTGAAGACCCATCTCTTTGACAAGGCATACCACAAAGACCAACAACTATGAACTCCTTCATACATACCCAGAATTGTCTTTCTATTTGTCAGTTATATTAACATCACGCTTTATCATTATCATGTTACCCAAGAGCCTTCTGTAATACTAAATGTTTATTTCTCATATATCTCAACTATTCATGATGTATTGTAAGCCACATTGAGCCTGCAAAGAGGTGGGAAAATGTGGGATACAAATGCAATAAATAAATAAATAAATACACAATATCAACTGACTCACCTTTATCCACATGCTTCTTCACCTCTTCAAAGAAATGTAGTAGATTGGTGAGGCAACATTTCCCTTCACTAAATCCATGTTGGCTTTGTCTCATTAATCCATGCTTATGTATATGAGCTGTAATTTTGTTTTTTATAATAGTCTCTACCATTTTGCTGGCACCAATGTGAGGCTCACCTCTGGAACCCTTTTTAAAAATCAGCGTTACAATGGCCACCCTCCAAACTTCCAATGCCACATTTGATTTTAAAGATAAATGACATATTACTAACAATAGTTCTGCGAGTTCATTTTTCAATTATATCAGTACTCTGGGATGTATACCATCCAGTCCAGGTGATTTACTACTCTTCAATTTGTCAAATTGCACCATTACATCTTGCAGGTTTACAGAGATTTGTATCACTTTCTCTGATTCATTAGTACTGAATACCATTTCTGGCAGAAGTACCTCTCCCATATCTTCCTCATTGAAAACCGAAGCAAAGAATTCATTTCATCTCTTTGCTATGGCCTTGTCTTCCCTGAGTTCCCCTTTTACTCTCGGTCATCTAGTGGTCCAACTGATTCTTTTACTGGCTTCTTGCTTCTAATAAACCTAAAAATGATTTTACTATGGGGCTCATTTTCAAAAGAGAAAAATGTCCAAAAAGTGGCATAAATCTGAATCAGTATTTTCTAAACCTATTTTTCAGGTGTTTTTCTGTGCCGTTCTTCTGCAGTGCATCCAAGTCTCAAGGAGGCATGTCGGGGGGGGGGGGGGGGGGGGGGAGGGTGTTAAAGGCGGGATGTGGGTGTTCCTAAGACTTAGTTTTTCAGCCATAATGGAAGAAAAAAAGACCATCCAGAACTAAAACTAAGATGTTTTGAGCTAGACCTGTTTTTATAATCAATAAGGCACAAAAAGGTGCCCTAAATGAACAGAAGACCACTGGAGGGAATCAGGGGTGACCCCCACTAATATTCTTCATGTAGACACTGACCCCCTCCCACCCCCCAAAAATGTGAAGAACAATATGACTTACCAGCCTCTATGACAGCCTCAGATGTTAAAGTCAGGTCTGTTAAAGCAACATACAGGTCCCTGGAGCAGTGTAGTGGTCGATGCAGTGTACTATGGAGTGGGGGATTCTGGTCCCTATGTCCCTCTACCTGTCACACTTGTGATGGAAACTGTGACCCCTCCAAAAGTCACTGAAACCCTACTGTACCCACTTATAGGTGCCTCTTCACCCATATGGGCTATTGTAGTGGTGTACAGTGGGGGTAATGGGTTTTAGGTGGGTTTTGGAGGGCTCAGGGGACAAGATAAGGGAGCAAAGTTACCTGGGAGCATTTCATGAAGTGCACAGAAGTACCCTCTAGGGTGCCGCATTGCTCTCCTGGGATGTCTGGGGGACCAGTCTACTAAAAACGCTGGCTCCTTCTACATCCCAATGACATGAATCTCTACAATTTGCACTTATGCATTTTTTTTTTTTTGAGAATGGACCAAACAACAAACGTTCAAAGCACAAAACTTTGAAACAGTATTTTTATTTTTTAAAAATACATTTTTCTTTTTCGAAAATGACCTGCTTTCCTATTCGGATTTTGGGCGTTTTTAGCACAACGACCAAAATCGGACGTAGATGTCATATCAAAAATGCCTCTCGTGCACGTGTTTTTGCCTCCAATGTAATCTTCTTTTCAAAGTCTCTTATTTTCAGTCAGATCCTTCTTCCATTTTCTGAAGGATTTTCTTTTAGGTGTAATAGCTTCCTTCACCTCATTTTTTAACCATGCTGGCTGTCGTTTGGCTTTCATTTCTCCTTTTTTTATACATGGAATATATCTGGTCTGGGCTTCCAAGATGGTGTTTTTGAATAGCATCCATGCCTGATGTGAGTTTTTGACCATTGCAGCTGCTCCTTTTTTTTTTTTTTTTTACCATTCTCTTTATTTTATCATAGTCTTCTTTTTGAAAGTTAAATCATTTGTGCAAGGCTATCCAGTGATATTCAGCAACATTTAAGCAGATAGTGTTGCTGAAAATCCCCTCTACCCACCCATGCTGAGACCAGCTAGTTACGGCTGAGCAGACGCACAGCTGGTTAGTGGCGATTCTCAGTTCACTATCCAGCTAAGGGGCCCTTTTACTAAGGTAGCGTACATGCGACCTATGTGCGTCAATGTTGAACTACCGCCTGGCTACCGCGTAGCCCGGGCGGTAATTTCATTTTTGACGTACACTGGAAAATATTTTTTATTTTCCGGCGCACGGTGCTAACCGGGCAGTAATCGGCATTATACGTACACTGACGATTACCACCCAGTTAACGCATGAGACCTTACCGTAAGTCAATGGGTGGCGGTAAAGTCTCAGGCCCAAAATGGAAACACGCCAGTTTTCATTTTGCCCCACATCCATTTTCAGCCAAAACAAAATGGCGCACTGAAAAATGGACCTGCACATTCCCAATACACATGTCTACACCAGCGCAGGCCATTTTTCAGCGCACCTTAGTAAAAGGACCCCTAATTAATCACATGAACCTAGGACAGTAAAAGAGCAGACCTAACCTTATGTGGTGAGTTAACTGGGTCTGAGTATCACCTGGTGCCTGGGTAACTTCCAGGTTGGTAGCCATACTTAGATATTCAATGCCAGTAGCTGGGGTCAGATCAACCCATCTGGAAATGGACTGAACTGCTACCTACAACAGGAGCCTCAGCATCATTTATTGTCTGACAGAGATCACCAATATGACAGATACTGTCATACCCCTCTTCCTTGAATCTGAACACATCACCCCAGCAACACACCAGGCATAGGCAGTGGAATCAGGTGAACCGGCCATGGCCTCCAGCAATATTTTGCCTGACTGCAACATCAAATGATGGGGTGGGGCTGATGATTGTTTTACTTTATTCCTCTAACCAGAAAGGTGTTGATTTGCCCCTTCACCCAGGCCTGAGCCCCCACGCACCCCAGCACCGCAGCCTGACCTAGAACCCGGATTCCAGTGCATGCAATCACATCCGACAATGAAACAATATTACTGAGCATGTGGAAAGTGGCTCCTGAATTTGTTTCTTGAAACTGAGGACCAGTCTGATAAGGATATTGATAAAAAGAGTTAGAAGACACAAACTGCAGAGATGCGGAGATTTACCTAAACAAGCAAAATAAATAAAGGTGATCCCATCTGTAGTTTAATTCTGTTTTCCATAGGATTTTTCTATTTCTGCATCCATATGGACAAATTTCAGACACTGAGCAGCCTGGGCTCTACTTGTACGTTTTAAAAGGGTCCCTAATTTACATGAAACCTCATGCTTTCTGAAGAGTGTTATCAGACTTGGCCTTAATCTCATTTTGCAAGCTTTTATTCCTTCCATTCTGCATGCTTTGGCATTTTATTAGCCAATATTATACAGTGTTCATTGAAATCTAAGACTGTCACACTTTCAAAATCCTGCACCATTGAAAATGCAATGAAAAAAAAAACCATAATTGAATTACTTTTATTTCTGCATTTGAGTGATCTTTGCCTTCCTGGGCCCTTTTCACAATGTTCTCAAGTTTCCTCTGCCTCAATGTATCCACTTTTTATTCTACATGAAACCTTGCTTTCAAATAAGTGTCCACAGATGTGTTTGGACCAGATGTGCAAACTTAAGACAAACTGTAAACTCTCCTGAGAGAAAGACACAGCACAGAAAACAGAGGTGAATTTATTTTCTATTTTCAGATTTATAATCTGTATCGCCAGTATGCTGAGGGCAGGGGAAAAATAGATTAAAGCTATTTAAAAAACAGGATAATCAGTAAGGAAACATTAGGACTAGATGGGGAGGCTGAGACACTGGAAGGTATAGAGTGGACTCGAGCTTCTGGCTCTATCCTTGTTGGTAAAAGCCCAATTAATCCCAAGGAAAAATGGCCATTATATAGTTGCACACAAGTGCACACTTGTAAGAAGTAGCTGCACCTTAAGTCACAAGATTGTGCCTACATCTATGTCACCTGCCTACATGCATTCCCAGAAATAAAGTCTGGGCAAGGCTGGGGCAGAGTTGCAATGTGTGTGCATGCTTTACAAAACACCCTTGTACACATGTAGAGTGCAAACACACACATGTGCACACACACACATATGCACACACAACCACACACACATGTACACACATGCATATACACACACACATGCACACACATTTACACAAATACATTTGCACACACACATACACACATGTACACACACGCACATGCACATACCCGCATACACACGTACACAAACATGCATATACACATACAAACACACATACATGTACACAAATGCACGCACACACACACTTACACATGCAGACACACATACACATACACACGCATGTACACACAAATGCGTACGCACATGCATGTACACACATGTAGACAAGTGCGTGTACGTGTGTGTCTGTGCACACACATACAGACACACGTACACAAATGTGTGTGTGTGTGTGTGTGTCTGTGCACACACACGCACACATTTGCACCTTCCTAGTAACCAGTGAAAAATTCTGCAAGAGGATTTGTGTGCTGTCATAGGAACCTTGGGTGAATCTCCTCATAAAGGCGGTTAATAAATCCCAATAAATAAATAAACCTTGTAGAAGTCTATTGTATACATTCACGTAGGGCCCTGTGGGGCCTTTATAAGAGAAGTGCCTTTGGGACATTTTACACCAGTGCCCTGTTATAAAACTACTCCCATAGTGGGTAATCCCTACTCAAAGAAGCTTCTGATCTAGGCGGGGCACAGAGCAAAAAACAGAACTAGGAGGCCTTACGTCATGGCTGAGAAAAGACGAGGCAGCTAGGATGGAGCTTAGGGTCTTATGGAGGGGGCTGAGGGAGGAAATATATTATGGGCTAGATGTGAGAAAAGAGGTATGGATTGAATTCGTATTTGGGCATTTACTGTGTGATTACAAATCTCTTTGGGATGGACAATAGAACAATGAACGAGTTCGAGGATGGTATGGGATTTGCGTTACAAGACGTATGAGGAGAGACTTGCGGACCTGAACATGTATACCCTGGAGGAAAGGAGGAACAGGGGTGATATGATAAAGACGTTCAAATATTTGAAAGGTATTAATCCGCAAACGAACCTTTTCCGGAGATGGGAAGGCGGTAGAACGAGAGGGCATGAAATGAGATTGAAGGGGGGCAGACTCAAGAAGAATGTCAGGAAGTATTTTTTCATGGAGAGGGTGGTGGATGCTTGGAATACCCTCCCGCGGGAGGTGGTGGAGATGAAAACGGTAACGGAATTCAAACATGCGTGGGATAAACATAAAGGAATCCTGTGCAGAAGAAAGGGATCCTCAGGAGCTTAGCCTAGAATGGGTGGCAGAGCTGGTGGTTGGGAGGCGGGGCTAATGCTGGGCAGACTTATACGGTCTATGCCAGAGCTGGTGGTTGGGAGGCGGGGTTGGTGGTTTGGAGGCGGGGATAGGGCTGGCCAGACTTATACGGTCTGTGCACTGAAGAGGACAGTACAAATAAAAAAGTAGCACATATGAATTTATCTTCTTGGGCAGACTGGATGGACCGTGCAGGTCTTTTTCTGCCGTCATCTACTATGTAAATATAGAAATGTATATTGTTGCTAATCAGCCTTTCCCAGTGTAACATAGTAGATGATGGCAGATAAAAGACCTGTACGGTCCATCCAGTCTGCCCATCAAGATAAACTTATAGCATAAAATATGATGTGATACTACATATGTATACTTAATCTTGAATTGTCCTTGCCACTTTAAGGGCACAGATCATAGAAGTTTGCCTGGCACTGGTCAATTCTCCAACTACTGAAACTATCATCGAAGCCCACTCCAGCCCAATCAAATCTCTCCTGCCATGATCAGGGCACAGACCATAGAAATCTGCCCAGCACTAACTTTGCTTCTCAGTTACTGGTGTTGCCATTCAAAAGGGTTACCTTGAAAACTAATTAAAAAAATGTATTACATAAGTACATAAGTAGTGCCATACTGGGAAAGACCAAAGGTCCATCTAGCCCAGCATCCTGTCACCGACAGTGGCCAATCCAGGTCAAGGGCACCTGGCACGCTCCCCAAACGTAAAAACATTCCAGACAAGTTATACCTAAAAATGCGGAATTTTTCCAAGTCCATTTAATAGCGGTCTATGGACTTGTCCTTTAGGAATCTATCTAACCCCTTTTTAAACTCCGTCAAGCTAACCGCCCGTACCACGTTCTCCGGCAACGAATTCCAGAGTCTAATTACACGTTGGGTGAAGAAAAATTTTCTCCGATTCGTTTTAAATTTACCACACTGTAGCTTCAACTCATGCCCTCTAGTCCTAGTATTTTTGGATAGCGTGAACAGTCGCTTCACATCCACCCGATCCATTCCACTCATTATTTTATACACTTCTATCATATCTCCCCTCAGCCATCTCTTCTCCAAGCTGAAAAGCCCTAGCCTTCTCAGCCTCTCTTCATAGGAAAATCGTCCCATCCCCACTATCATTTTCGTCGCCCTTCGCTGTACCTTTTCCAATTCTACTATATCTTTTTTGAGATACGGAGACCAGTACTGAACACAATACTCCAGGTGCGGTCGCACCATGGAGCGATACAACGGCATTATAACATCCGCACACCTGGACTCCATACCCTTCCTAATAACACCCAACATTCTATTCGCTTTCCTAGCCGCAGCAGCACACTGAGCAGAAGGTTTCAGCGTATCATCGACGACGACACCCAGATCCCTTTCTTGATCCGTAACTCCTAACGCGGAACCTTGCAAGACGTAGCTATAATTCGGGTTCCTCTTACCCACATGCATCACTTTGCACTTGTCAACATTGAACTTCATCTGCCACTTGCACGCCCATTCTCCCAGTCTCGCAAGGTCCTCCTGTAATCGTTCACATTCCTCCTGCGACTTGACGACCCTGAATAATTTTGTGTCATCGGCGAATTTAATTACCTCACTAGTTATTCCCATCTCTAGGTCATTTATAAATACATTAAAAAGCAACGGACCCAGCACAGACCCCTGCGGGACCCCACTAACTACCCTCCTCCACTGAGAATACTGGCCACGCAATCCTACTCTCTGCTTCCTATCTTTCAACCAGTTCTTAATCCATAATAATACCCTACCTCCGATTCCATGACTCTGCAATTTCTTCAGGAGTCTTTCGTGCGGCACTTTGTCAAACGCCTTCTGAAAATCCAGATATACAATATCAACCGGCTCCCCATTGTCCACATGTTTGCTTACCCCCTCAAAAAATGCATTAGATTGGTGAGGCAAGACTTCCCTTCACTAAATCCGTGCTGACTTTGTCTCATCAGTCCATGTTTTTGTATATGCTCTGCAATTTTATTCTTAATAATAGCCTCCACCATCTTGCCCGGCACCGACGTCAGACTCACCGGTCTATAATTTCCCGGATCTCCTCTGGAACCCTTCTTAAAAATCGGAGTAACATTGGCTACCCTCCAGTCTTCCGGTACTACACTCGATTTTAGGGACAGATTGCATATTTCTAACAGTAGCTCCGCAAGTTCATTTTTTAGTTCTATTAATACTCTGGGATGAATACCATCAGGTCCCGGTGATTTACTACTCTTCAGCTTGCTGAACTGACCCATTACATCCTCCAAGGTTACAGAGAATTTGTTTAGTTTCTCCGACTCCCCCGCTTCAAATATTCTTTCCGGCACCGGTGTCCCCCCCAAATCCTCCTCGGTGAAGACCGAAGCAAAGAATTCATTTAATTTCTCCGCTACGGCTTTGTCCTCCTTGATCGCCCCTTTAACACCATTTTCGTCCAGCGGCCCAACCGACTCTTTGGCCGGTTTCCTGCTTTTAATGTATCTAAAAAAATTTTTACTATGTATTTTTGCTTCCAACGCTAATTTCTTCTCAAAGTCCTTTTTTGCCCTCCTTATCTCCGCTTTGCATTTGGCTTGGCATTCCTGTTACTTTCAGTTGGTTCTCTTCTCCACTTTCTGAAGGATTGTTTTTTGGCTCTAATGATTTCCTTTATCTTACTGTTTAGCCACGCCGGCTGACGTTTAGTCTTTTTTCCCTTTTTTCTAATACGTGGAATATATTTGTCCTGAACCTCCAGGATGGTTAAACAGCATCCACGCCTGATGCAAGTTTTTTACTCTGCGAGCTGCTCCTTTCAGTCTTTTTTTCACCATTTTTCTCATTTTGTCGTAATCACCTTTTCTAGTCCAATTTTTTAAAAAAGGTATCATCTTATTTTTCTTTCTCTGTGTTGTTTTATTTCTATTCATTACTTTTAAAAGTAGACTAACACGGCTACTGTACCACTTTATTCATTGTGTTTTACCACCTAAGCACCACTAAGCTTCCTTGGTTTCATGCCTTCCATTCAGGATTCCTTTGTGTTTATCCCACACATTTTTTAATTCTTTTCCTGTTTTCATCTCCACCACCTCCAACTGAAGGGCATTCAAGGCACCTACCACCCTCTCCATAAAAAAGAACGCCCTGATATTATTCCTGAATTGGCCCTCATGCAATCTAAATCTATGTCCCTTTAATTCTACCACCTACCGTCCTCTGGAAAAGGTTTGTTTGTATATTAATATCTTTCAAATATTTGAATGTCTGTATCATATCATCCCTGTCTCTCCTTTCCTCCAGGGTCTACATGTTCAGGTCATCAAGTCTCTCATACGTCTTGCTACGCAAACCCCATACCATTTTTTGTCACTTTCCTCTGAACCACTCCAAGTGAAGCCTAGTACTGCTACTACTTATCAATTCTATAGCGCTACTAGACATACACAGCGCTGTACACTTGAACATGAAGAGACAGTCCCTGCTCCACAGAGCTTACAATCTAATTAGGACAGACAAACAGGACAAATAAGGGATAAGGACAAAGAGTAGCAAGATTCCGGAACCACAAAGATTAGCAAGATTCCGTCAGAATCCCAAAGAGTAGCAAGATTCCGGAATCCCAAAGACGACTACTACTACTAATTATCATTTCTATAGTGCTACTAGACATGTGCAGTGCTGTACACTTGAACATGAAGAGACAGGCCCTGCTCCACAGAGCTTACAATCTAATTAGGACAGACAAACAGGACAAATAAGGGATAAGGACAAAGGGTAGCAAGATTCCAGAACCACAAAGAGTAGCAAGATTCCGTCAGAATCCCAAAGAGTAGCAAGATTCCGGAATCCCAAAGACGACTACTACTACTACTTATCATTTCTATAGCGCTACTAGACGTACGCAGCGCTGTACACTTGAACATGAAGAGACACATTCGCCTTATCCTCATCACTCTCCACACAGTGGCGTAGCTAGGTGGGGCGCCAGGGGAGTGACCACTGCACCAAACAGAGTTATGCCGGCACCTATTTGTTTTTGTCCTGTTGCACTGAAAATGTACACCGGCACCGGCGTAAGTCCACTCTCACTCCCCCCGCACCGTCAACCTGCCTCATCCTGGCTCCGCTTCTGTTTCCACATAGCTGTTCTCAGCATCTTTCAGTCTTACAATTCCATTCCTAACTTGTCACCTTCCCCAAATACTTCTCTTCGGCTTCATGGAAGAAAATCCTGGAGAAGGACTGCAGTCGGCTGCTAAGGGTATATCTCAGGATGGAGTGGATATTGTACAGTTCACTGAAGAAAGCGCTTATAAACAACTTGAAAATCTGAAAGTGGAAAAAGCTATGGGGCCGGATGGGATGCATCCCAGGATACTGAGAGAGCTCAGAGAGGTCCTGGCAGGACCTCTTAAAGATTTATTTAATAGATCTTTAGAGATGGGAGCAGGGCTGCTGAGAGACTGGGCCAGGCCCGGGGCAAGGCCGCCCCCGAGGTCACCATTGTCGTCACCCCTCCCCAGGCCGCCACAGTCCCCACCCGCCCCCCCTCCACGGGAGGACATTCCACGTATCCACCACCCTCTTCGTGAAAAAATACTTCCTGACATTAGTCCTGAGTCTGCCCCCTTCAACCTCAATTCATGTCCTCTGGTTCTACCGCCTTCCCATCCACGGAAAAGGTTTGTTTGTGGATTAATACCTTTCAAATATTTGAATGTCTGGATCATATCACCCCTGTTTCTCCTTTCCTCCAAGGTATACATGTTCAGGTCAGCAAGTCTCTCCTCGTACGGTTTGCAACGCAAATCCTATACCATTTTCGTAGCTTTTCTTTGCACTGCTTCCAGTCTTTTTACGGATTATGCTAGCTACTTACTCAAATATCTTTCAAAAAGAAGAGTTTAGAGCAGCTTTCAGCTTGGGTCACTGTCCTTCCACCACTTCTATGCCCTACCCATGCCGTCAGAAACTTCTGCAGGTATTCAGTCCCAGTTCTGTCCAAGGGCGACTAAAATGATAGCGGGGATGGGACGACCTCCCTATGAAGAAAGACTAAGGAGGCTAGGGCTTTTCAGCTTGGAGAACAGACGGCTGAGGGGAGACATGATAGAGGTATATAAAATAATGAGTGGAGTGGAACAGGTGGATGTGAAGCATCTGTTCACGCTTTCCAAAAATACTAGGACTAGGGGGCATGCAATTAAACTACAGTGTAGTAAATTTAAAACAAATCGGAGAAAATGTTTCTTCACCCAACGTGTAATTAAACTCTGGAATTCGTTGTCGGAGAAAGTGGTGAAGGCGGTTAGCTTAGCAGAGTTTAAAAAGGGGTTGGACGGTTTCCTAAAGGACAAGTCCATAAACCACTACTAAACGGACTTGGAAAAATCCAGAATTCCAGGAATAACATGTATAGAATGTTTGTACATTTGGGAAGCTCACCAGGTGCCCTTGGCCTGGATTGGCCGCTGTCGTGGACATGATGCTGGGCTCAATGGACCCTTGGTCTTTTCCCAGCATGGCATTACTTATGTACACACTCCCTGGCACAGCATCCAGATGGGTAACTCTGTTACGTGATGAAGAAGGACTGGGAAGCAACCTCAATGAGGTGAGTTTTCAGGCTAGTCTTGGATTTTGTAAGAGAAGGGGGTTGCATAAGCACTCTATCATTTTTAATTTATTCATAAGGCATTGCTATTAAGCTAGGATTCACTGGACATGCAATAGTTTCAACCAACTGGAAACCTAGAGAAGGCAGACAAAACCAACCCGTTCAAGTTCTGCTCCGGTTCTCAATAGCACTCGATTCTCAGATATAAATGGGACACGCCTGACCTGCTTCTGCCATTGCAGTTCAGTACTGATTGGCCCTCATGCACGTGTTTTGCACACTGTAATGAGGGACTCAGCACTGTAATGCACTAAGCTTGTTTTTCGTAGATACATTTGGTTTCTAGGCAGGGGCAGCAGAATACTTTTGGGACTGGAGGAGCCAAAGAAAACAACCTCTATTCCTGACCTCCAAGCTTCTGATGCTGTGTGGGGCCAAGGATTGGGCCAAAGCCCCAGTGTCCTACCCCATCCTAGGTGCTAAAGGTTTTCCCTTATTTTGTGTGATTCACTAAATTCTCCCTCCCCCGACCCAGGGGCATAGCCAGACAACAGATTTTGGGTGGGCCTAGGCAAGAAGCGGGTGGGCACCAAGTGTTCTTCCCCCCCCCCCCCCACCACCACCAAAAAAAATATCTCAGCTAGCAGGAAAACACTTCTTTCCACCTTGGTAGTCTGCAGCAGGCATGCACTGAGAACTGAGCATGCGAAGGTGCTGGAATCATGGAGAGTAGTGTTTTCGTTACCATCAGCTTCAACTGGTGGAGCTTGGGATACCCACCAGCTACCACTAAACGTATGCCACTGTTGGGTGGGCCTCAGCCCTAAGTGGGTGGGCCCTGGCCCACCCAGGCCCACCTGTGGCTATGCCACTGCCCTGACCCCCTCCCCCCCAACACAGAATGGAAATAAAGCCCTTTGCCTCTATGAGGGAAATTATTTTTTGCTTGCTACAGAGGACAATGGGAGAAACTCTCTTAACTTATCTGTTCCTAAGTTCTCTTGTAAGCTAAAGTCTTTGTATTATTCTTTTGTTGGTATTTATCTAATTTTTTAAAGAGACAGTTGTGTCTCTCAGAGTGTGTATGTGTGTGTGGGGGAGGAGGGGGGAGGGTGATGCTCCTTCCACCAACTCCTGCATTTTGGAAACTGTAGTATCTTTACTGTTACTGAGAGCGTCAAGAGTCATGGTGTTACACTAGTCTCTCTACTTGGGATTCCCTTGCAGGGAAGGATTTGAACCTGGAACAGGGATTTTTTTTAAAAACATGCAATGTAAGTTTTAGGACGTATAATATGGAAGACCTGCTCGATCACTAAGGGAGATAAAATTTTGAGCGGGCCTAAGCCCAAATTATGTGAGCCCTGGCCCACCTAGGTCCAACTGGGTTTTTATAATACTGCATGGAGTGGAATGGGAGTAGCCTAGTGGTTAGTGCAGTGGACTCTGATCCTGGGGAACTTCAATTCCCACTGCAGCTCCTTGTGACTCTGGGCAAGTCACTTAACCCTCCATTGCCCCAGGTATAAAATAAGTACCTGAATATATGTAAACTGCTTTGAATGTAGTTGCAAAAACATCAGAAAGGCAATATATCAAGTTCCATTTTTCCCTTTCCCCTTTTTTCCAAAAATGCTAGGATTAATGGGCATGCAATGAAGCTACTAAGTAATACATTTAAAATGAACCAGAGAAAATATTTGTTCACATAACATGTAATTAAACTGTGGAATTCTTTGTCAGAGAATGTGGCAAAAGCAGTTGCAGGGTTTAAAAACGGTTTGGATAACTTCCTGAAAGGAAAGTCCATAAACCAATATTAAGATGACCTTAGGAAAATCCACTGCTTATTTCTAACATAAGTAGTATAAAATTTCTTTTAGCTGTTCTGGGATCTTGCCAGGTACTTGTGACCTGGATTGGCCACTGCTGGAAACAGGATCCTGGGCTTGACGGACCTTCAGCCTGTCCCAGTACGGCAAAGTTTTTGCTCTTATCACACCAGTGTGACCTGACAAGTAAAGGGGAAGGGGGATTTTTTAAATGGTGGTTTCTCATCCCTATCTGTGTCTTAAACATAACTCTAAGGCAAAAATTAGGAGAAAGGAAGGAAGCAAGTGTTTCATTTTCTGAACGGCTCTTTAGCTCACATGTTCTTCCCTGTCATTTACCTGGAGTTTCTCCGTTTGTTTCTTTTACATGGGGAAAGAGCTGGATTCTGCTGCTAGTATGATCGTTAGATAACAGCCTGTACCATTCAACTCATTTAAGGACCCTTTTACTAAGTCACATTAGCTAATAAAGCACACCTAACACTGCAACCAAAGTGCTGTGTTAGGTTTGCCATCTATGCAGGCTAACAGTGTAGTAATTATTACATGGGGGGGGGGGGGGGGAGAAGGCCTGTGAAGGAGAGAGAATGGGTGTGGATATGCTAATTGGCTAGCACATCACTAACTGGTTATTTTTTTTTTTAGATTTTGCTCAGGCCTTTTCCAGTAGTAGCTCAAGGTGAGTTACATTCAGGTACACTGGATATTTCTCTGTCCCAGGAGGGCTCACAATCTAAGTTTTATACCTGAGGCAATGGAGGGTTAAGTGACTTGGCCAAGATCACAAGGAGCAGCAGTGGGAGTTGAACCAGCCACCTCTAGATTACAAGACCGGTGCTCTAACCACTAGGCCAGTCCTCCACCCCAAAGAATCTTGTTACTTGGGGGTCTACATGGAATGTTGCTAAACTTTGAAATTCTGCATGGAATCTTGTTATTCATTAGAATTCTAGAATCTTTATTTATTAGATTTTGCTCAGACCTTTTTCAGTAGTAGCTCAAGGTGAGTTACATTTGGGTACTCTGGATATTTCTCTGTCCCAGGAGGGCTCACAATCTAAGTTTGTACCTGAGGCAATGGAGGGTTAAGTGACTTGCCCAAGATCACAAGGAGCAGCAGCAGGATTTGAACCAGCCACCTCTAGATTGCAAGACCCGTGCTCTAACCACTAGGCCACTCCTCCACTCTACAATGTGGGAGCCCTTAACACTACCTTTATCGAAGACAATAAGCGCCCCCACACGAAGGCAGACATTAGCACACAGTTATTAATGAAACAAATTGAAAAAACGCCCGTTTTGAGGGCAACGCTAGAAATGGCCTTAGTGCAGCTTAGTAAAAGGACATGCCTGAGAGCTTGTCTCGACTGGCCCAGTTAAACGTGGGCTGGGCCTGTTCGGGAAGGCTCGGGCAGAAGTGTAGGTTAAGGGGGGGGGGGGTAGGTCTTCGTGTCCAGCAGGCTCGGGGCAGAGGCTGATGGTTTAAAGAATGCATACCTGTTCATGAGCCTGTCCGGATCAGGGGTAGGTGGGAGGGTGGCTGGAGGTGGGAGATGTTTAAAGTTAACAATGATGTGTTTCCTGAGCCTCAGAGGTGGTTTTCCCACCCTCTTGCCCAGTCATTTGATTTTGGTGGGGCGGGGCATGATTTTTGTGCTGCAGCTTTGCTTTTTAGGTGGTGTGCGTTGGGGTTGTCGTAGCGGCAGAAAACCTGAGGTACAGTAGCAATGGCTCATGGGGGGATGAGCCAGGTCATTAAAAGGTGGGTCAGGTGACCCATACTAAATGTGTGGAGGTCCACACGGGCTAGGGATCTTGCTGTCAGGGCGGAAGAGGAAGAATTGCCGCGAAAACAATAAGCGGAATTTGCTGCTTTGCCGTCATGGCAAGCAGCGGTTGGCGGGGGAGGGGGTGTTGATGTTATGCCTTTGACAGCTGCTGTAGCTCAGGAGGGGGGGAGTAGGTTATTTACTGATGTGAAATGTTTGAAAGTTGTTAATAAATTAAGCATGCGGCCTACTGTTATCCCATAATTGTTTGTATGTGAGTTTTATTGATTGATGTGGTGAGGCTAGACCGGAAAAAATTAATTTGGGGGTGGGGTGGGGGGTGCGAGCCTGGTAGAACTGGTCCCGGATCCAAGTGGTAAGGCCAAGTCTTGCATTTGAGAGTTCTTTCATCTCTGCTTCCAAAGCATGTATTGTAATTTTGGCTACTTTCTTCCAAATTCGGCTTCTGGAGACATCACCATGCCCCAGTTACCAGAGAGATGGAGGGTCATGGGATGCAGAAGCCCCGGTAGCAGCAGCTGCAGCAAAGGAAGAAGCAGACAAAACAAGTCTCTTCATGAACAGGTCATGCTGTTTGCAATAGGCTTCTGGCTGAGTGTCTCCAGCTCGCCTCCGCTGCAGGTCTTCCCTTGCGGCCACAAGGTGGCGCCACAGGAACACTTTACACAACTTTGGACCCATCCTATTTTCTTTCCCCATCGATTGGTCTTTTCCAGCATCCACCCATGTTTACACTCAGTACAGGTAAATGCATGAAAAAATGCAACTGGTAGAAAATCTAGGAACAAAATTATTTAAACATCATAAGGTACTTAACCAGTGAAATGCAATATAGAAAGGCTGTTCCAGTGAAAAGTTTTTTGCAAGCGCTCAAACGTTGTATCCAGTCTTTTATACCTTGAATACATTGCATTTGTACCCCACATTTTCCCACCTATTTGCAGGCTCAATGTGGCTTACAGAGTGTTATTATGACAGAGCCATGACAGAATAATCGATACAATCGAAAGTATGCAGAAAATGGATGTGGAATTAGAGAGGATAGTGTTAGACAGGATAGATTAGGGGTGAATTTGTGTCTTTAAGGGTAACAATTGCCTAAATTGTTCCGACCCGAACAATTGTATTATTACGGACTCGCGACAGTGATATGTTTGGCATCCCCCTAGGAAATAAATTATTTTGTATTTGTCTGATGAAAGATAGATTGGGTTTATATTACCCAGAAATAATGTGCAGGTTACAGTTTAAGGTTAAATTACACCGGAGAATGACAGACTAATATAGGTTAATGTAATCTGCCTTAAGAGGTGAATTATAGGAAACGTTTTATTTCAGAAATTGTTCATTTGTACAGCGCTGCGTAAGTCTAGTAGCGCTATATAGAAATGTTTAATAGTAGTAATAGTAGTAGTAGGAATTATAATCTGCCCTAAACACATTTTACAAACGGTTGTATTGTGCACAGAATGCGTTTTACAGCGTTCCCAATAAACGCGAGTCCGCCAAATAAACGTACGATAGATGGGGGGGGGGGGGGGGGGGAGGGGTGTCAGTTGTCAGGTGCATTCGGTTCATTTTTTTTTCTTAAAAATGTTATTGACAAAAGAGAGATGTTATTTCTTATTTCTTGGCTGTTCTTAAAATATTTGCTACCAACCTATTAGGGAATAATTTTTTTTCGAAGTGAGGCAATGCGTTATCTGTTTCCAAAATGAGTTGAAGTGGGACGGCTACCCACCCGTTGTGCTTGAAAAAATAACTGCTATCTCTTCCCAATTTTATTATCCTTAGAGGACACCCACCTGTAGTTAATGTCATCCAAAACGAACGTATTACCTTACCGAGTTATACTGGCAAACTCAAGCTATAATTGAAAATGAGTTGGTTTTCTTTTCTTTTTTTTTAAATGTTTTCAATTTTATTGTCAGATGACTAATGTAGCTTCTGTAAAAACTGATGTCTTACCCTCTCACCCCACCCGTCCCAATCCCCTGAAAATCACAGCGCCTTCCTTGTTTAAACAACGATTCAAAGAAGACACGTTTCTATTATCCTTATACGGAAAATGTAGAAATAAACATGAACCAGGAAAGGTGATAGTTTTTCGGTAAGGACTAACTTGCGCCAATGTGTGGAATTAATCTGACAAAATATGAACCCCTCGCCTGTGTTCACTTTTATCAAACACAACCATCTTACCTGAGAAAGCACTTTTTGTATCTAAAACAAACTCATTTAAAAGAAATCGTGTTTTTTCCAGAAAAAAACTGCACAAGTATTTGTGAAAATGTGTGTGTGTGTGTGTGTGGGGGGGGGGGGGGGGGGGTCTGTCCGAATGGAATGGTTACATCTATTTTCCCAACTGATTTTTATAAGAATAAATCTCCTGTCTCGTACTGAAATCTCGACAAAGCCTGCTGCTTCCTGCGACCATACTGTTTTTAAGCTGTTATGGTCATTAAAAGTACCTGTTTATTTTGAAATGAAATTTCCAGCCTGTGGGTTCAGTAGAAAAGCAAACTTTTGTCCTCCCCCCCGTGGGTATAACAGCAGTGAAATCTCATTATATGTAATGGGACTTGACAGTTTTGCAAGCAGGCTTAGCGAATTTGCTGTAGTGTTAGATCTTTTAAAATCCCGAAATTGAGTTCTCTCTCTCTTGGCAAAATTCAAGTGCTTTTAGTAGAAATGGTAGTAATGATAGTAATAGGTACTACTACTACTACTTATTATTATTATTACTAGTATTATTATTATTATTATTATTTTATTATTATTTCGTTTTTTTATTTTGCTGTTCAAGAATTAAAAATTACAATGTTAGAGAGGAGTCGGCAAATTAAAGCTTTTCCCGTTGAAAACACAAAGGTACAAAGATGGCTGACTTGATGTGTAAGTTTAAAACCTGTGAGTGATATGACTATGAAAAAGAAACTCTGTTCACCTATGTTTGCCTAGTCTTTCAAGGGAACAAAAGCTAAAAGTGATATGTAAGTATATTTTAATAGCATCTTGTTGCAAGAAAGCACCAGAATTAGGAGAAACATTCAGAACTATTAGATTTGAAAAATAGAAACAGCTAATTGCTTTTGCTGTGCGAATAATTATTATTTGAGATAGAGAAGTGAATATTAGAAATGTATATTTGAAATTAATTGCTTAACTGTTTTATATTTCAGTTGTGGTAGGATAAAATCTTCATATGGAATAATGCATTTATTGTGTACTCATTTCAAGTTGTAACAGTTGTATTCAAACCAATAAAAAAAAAAATATGGATTATCTAAAATAAATTAACAAACAGGCTTGAAGCAATCATCCATTTTGGATGTGATCTTAACGACCTTTCTCGATCCTTGAATTTTTCATCACATCATGTTTTCCAAAGACTTTCCCTTACCCTGTACCAACCTCGGTTAAATCTCTGCAACATTTCAGTTATGTCTTTTAGCTAATAATATATTGTGTTTCTCTCTGGCTATCTGTATAGATATTGAGAAAAGAACACTTTACACTATAGTGGAGATTTCCTAATTACCCTCATTCTAAGGGTCATTTTTTTTAAGTGTATGAATAGCAGAATTGAATTCCGGTGCTCTCACGGGTCTTCTCCGATTTCTCGTTGGTTGCACCAAGGTAGGATTCTGACAGCACACCCGAGAACAATTCTATAGGTGTGGAACTCATATGCGTTTGAAGATTTCAGTTTATACAGACGCCTAACTAATTAAGGACAGAATACTTTGCAAGCGAAAAATATTTCACTGAAGCACTTCAGATAAGTAATGGGTGACCAGCAGCGCCTTAAATTCAGCCTGGTTCTTAAGGTAATTCAGCTCCAGACTGATCGTTATCTGTTTCAGACCAGGGCAATAGAAGTCTTCAGCAGACCAGAAGGTCACTTGAAGTGAGGAATGGTGGGACAGAATGATAGATCTGTGCCGAGAAGACCGTTTGGGTGCGGTTTTCTGGTATTTATCTTATACCCTTTGTATAAAGGCATTTCACATATATTAGGGACACAGTCGTGTCTCTTAAGTATAGCAATCTTTTCCCTGACGGAGCAAAATTAGGGTATGTGTACTCTTTACCATGTTTGGGGAGGGGGCATAATTGAATATAATTTGATGTTATAGATATGCGGGCAATTCCTTTAAAACGCTTAACTAGACCCATGGGAGAAGATATGTAAAGTGTTAAGAGTAATCCATATTTATTTACACTCAATTTACACAGACAATTTTTTTTTGTTCTGATCAGAGTTATGTAAAAAAAAAAAAATACAATTTCAAAAAAAGAAAAGCGAATTTGTGTCTTTTTCTTTCAATAACTTTATAGATAGACAAAGAATGGAAGAAAACTTTCGAAAAATAAGACCTTTGCATTTAAAAAAAACCTAAAAAAATTATTCTGTTCAACTATTTAAAAAAATGATTTTAAAACTATTTGCTGCCGAAGGTAATACGTTTTCTCTTCAGTAACATGTTCAGAGACACATAAGAAGAGTTAGTGTGTGTGTGTATTATTATTATTAGTATTAGTACTATTATTATTAAAGAGAGTTGAAATAAATATATTATTAAAGAGAAATAAAGGGCCATTTGAAACACTATAGGTTTTATTGGGGAGGGGGGTCTATTTGCCATCTCTTACATCAGAAACACAATAAAATATCTTCTGGGATCTGCTTTATGCGATTATTATCAATTGTACAATAGCTGGTGTTTTTATTATTTCTTGTGCACACGAGTGTTCTATTCTCCAGTGCTGAGAGAAGAAAGGAATCAGGATTTAATCGTTCTTATCTGGTCCATCTAACACAGTTGTTTTCCATTCTTTGGAGCAGAAGGTCTCAGTAAATAACACCCTGAAGCTTCCATAAAACAAAATAGGCAAGTCAATTGAGATCCTCTATGGCTTTTCCAATGATTGTCAGTACAGTTGTGATATTGTGATTTAAAAGGGGGTTTCAGGCAGACGTTTCAGGGGTCCCTGATTTATCTTTCACCCTGACTTCCCTTTTCACCTTCATCTGGTTTCGTTCCTAGGAGAAAAAGAATTCATTTAAAACCTTGCAAAATTAATAATAATAATAATAGTCACATGTTCGAATTTCATGCAACCTCACAGTTCTGTCCATTTTTTTAAAAATATTTCATTGAAAATATTTTCATAACTGTTTACAACTTGCAAATTAACAATATAACAGAATAAAATAACAGCACAAAAACAAACACCCATTGCATCTGGTGTGAACAGTTACAGACTGCTTATTTAAATTTCAGGGATAATAATAAAAGGTATTAATAATGGTGGTCAGTGCAGTTACCTTCTACTGGCCTGAGTCCAGGTGCTGCCTATTAGCAGACTATGAGCCTAAGTTTTTAATAAAGATTGAAGGGTGTGTTGCTTGTGTCCATTATTTTTAAGCAAATAATTGTGGTGGACCTGTTCGTCCATTTGAGTATGTGAACAAGAGAGAGGTGGGACTTTTTTTTTTTTTAATTAACTAAGTTAATGTAACTATTGGACAGGTTTTGGCAAGAGAATCGCTCTCCAAAGCCTGCCACAACCATATTAACTTAGGATTTTTTTTTTTTCAAATGTATACTCTTGATTTTCGTCCCTTGCATAGGAGTCAGCTCTATGGGTGCTGAACACCCCCAATATTGAGCGAGTTTCTTCATATGTTCAGGTGTCCTTATATGTTTGGCATCCCAATCATTTTTCGTGCATATGTTGGGAGCCTCATTTTTAATAGTGGAATTGAGACTCGAGCGTCCATTTTATAAGAAATGTGAATTAACAATTGCAAAAGTCCAACCCTGTGAGAAATCTACATTTTTTTTTAAAAGTCTGGATAAGCAGCAGGTAAAGTAAAACTGTTTTCACTCTGAAGGCAAGGCACACAGATGAAACGTTGTTTTTCTTTTTTAATGTCAGGATCCCTTCAATCTAATCTAGAAAACGTAAGGTTTTATTGTTTGTTTTACTAAAATGCAATCTGTGAGAGATGTGTTCAGTGTAATACGGTGTTTATTTTAGTCGATAACCAATTGACTAAAACTACAGTTTGAATGAGGCCAGTTGCAAGCTAGCACATATTTTTGAAAAGAGGGCGCTGCTTTTGATTTGATGGAGAGGTGACATGTCTGCAACTGAAATAATTACAATATCTCACACTATCTATAGGGGATGACAAAGTAAAGAGATGCTGATTGCTGTACGGTGACCTTGCAAAGGAAGGAGTCCCCTTAAACGTTTGCTCAGGAGCAACTGATTGCCTCACGGTTTGTAATGTAAACTGCCTCTCATCCATTACTTAAATATATATATATACTAACCAGAAAGGTTGTGTGATCAGGCGTCTCAATGAAAGGATATAAAATGTTACTGATAGGTAAAGAGATACCTGAGAGGTCTGAACACAAGAGAGGCCATATTAGAAATAAGCCATTTTTTATTTTAGGTCTGTAGGTGGCGCCCTTTGCCAACCTAACCAAGCGCAGGACATCTAAGCAGCCAGCAACAAGCCGGGTGTGCAATAAAATCATTGCATATATCCACTGAGGCGCCAGGTGAGTAATAGACAGGATAATCCAGAGAGATTGCTGGCTGTTTACTCCTGCCCACAAGCGCCACAATAGTTACTCATTAACGTTACTATATACAAATGAAAAACACGAAAGATAAACCAGTTCGAAGTTACACTACCAACCTGTAGGTCACAGTTCTTTCCTCGGCTCAGCTGAGAGCATTAGATAATTATCTAAATATTAAATTCCACTTAAAAAAAAAAAGTGTACAGGATAACATTTAAAAGGCCCAAAGTGGGTGTAAGGGCGTTAATTATGTTTTCCCCCTCTATTTTGAAAGCAAAAATAGAGAAAGACAAGAGAGAAAAGAAAACAATGAGTTTTGTGAGCTCTTTGGGGGTGGGGGAGAGGGGGCTTAAGTGTGGTAAGAGGAAGCTTTTGCCCCTTTACATCGGGAACAGTTTATCTCCCTGTGGGTGCCGAAATGCTGTGAACAGTTAGGGATCTCTCCAGACTGCTGGAAAGATAAGATATTATAAAAGAAATGGAAGTACAGCAAAACAAACAAAAAAGGGCAAATAAAATGTCAGAATACTCTAGCAATTTCTTTGAAAACGTCCCCAGTTTGGAATCACCTGAACGCCGTTGGAAAATTATCTGCATCCATATAGTGGTTTTATTTCTTTTCTCTTCAGAGCCTGAAATGTTAAGTATTTTTATCAAGGTTCTTTAGAGAGGTCACGCGGTAACTTTTGCATTCAGTGTTATGTATAATATCATCACAGTAAAGATAATATATGTGTAATATTAAACAAAGGTGACATTGTTTGTCCACAGGTGCACAAGGAAACCAAGAACAAGACAGAAAAGGAAAATCTCTGAGGAAATCTACATAAAGATCGTATAACTAATTCCCCCCCCCCCCCCCCCCCCCCCAAAATTTTGTCTAAACTACTTTTGCAGCAGTGCCAGGAGAACCCACCCCCCTCCCTTTTTAAAAAAACTCACGAAATCTCTCCACGTTTTTTAATGGAAGATAATTTGGCTCAGCTGTTTAAACATGTGGTTTGGTTTTCTTCACTCATAATATTATAGCAATCTTTTAGAATTAAGGTACTTCAAATTGTTGGCGGTATTTTTTTTTTAGTTTAATCTCTGATTTGATTAAGGAAATGGAGCTGTGATTGTAGCCATTTAAATACATTGTTAAAGGGCAATTATTTTTTCATAGGGAGTCTCAATGCAATTATGCCGAGGCTTTCCCTTGGAAAATACCCGAAGCTTCCAGGCTGCATTTGCCCAGCTGTACGTTCTATTTGCCAGTTCCCCAGCCTCGTCTCCGCAAAGTTTCAGAAGTGACAAGACTTAGGGAAAAAGCTAGAAGACCCGGGTCACACTCCGGTGACACTTTTAAGACATATGAAGTCTTCAAATGAGTAAATGAACGCCGCTGTTATGCTTTCAGTTTTGACCTCTGAAGTAACTGATAGTTCTACCTGGGATATTAAATCGATTATTACATGCAGGATTTCAATTAAAGTGTATTTGTCTTTAGCATCCTTGTGGAAGGGTAGGTGGGAGGCACATTGAAGATGGGATTTCAGTTATGAAATAAGAAATTGACGTACTTTCTCTAAGGTAAAAGGAGACCGAGGTTCGTGCAATGTTCCGTGCGAGGTCCGCACTTCAAAGAATTTATATATATATATTTGCTTCTCATTTTCGGGAGAGATACTCCTGCAATAACTTCACACCTAGTTCTTTTGGCTAGATCGTGACTCTCCCCTTTAAGATATCATCCAGCACTTCCCCGGGTCCCAAACTGAAGTCAACCTTTATAAATCAAGCCTTTGAGAATTGAAAGTAAAACGGATCAATTTCTTCCTCCAGCAAAAAATATTGCCTTCTTCATAGAGACCACTTTGTTTTTCAGGGTGATTTTTTTTTAAAGCTTCTTTAAAGCTTCTGTGTGTGTGTGGGAGACAATTCTTTTTAAAGATAGTTACAATTGTGTCTTGCTACAAACTAGTCAAAGGTTTTTTTTTTTTTTAATCAAATAAATTTAAGAGCAAGGTTCAGATACATTTCAATAAAAATTTATTGAAATTCGGTGACTTTAAAAAGAAAAAAAAATACAGAAAAACAAGAACATGACAATCATAACACAAAATATACCTTCATCTGTTATTTTTTTTTTTCTTAGCCAGCTCTGACTTTCAAGGTGTGAATATATGCACCAACTTAAGAACAACCATAATAATAATAATAAATTCTCCTTTTTCCTATCAAACACCAAGAAATTGGAAACATCTGTATTCTTCATTAGTGAGGTGTGTTGTTCTGTTACTTTCAGCTGGATATGAGCTTTTTTTTTTAACACTGAGAACCACGATTACAATAATAATGGCAAATTTTTTTTTTTTCATTTTATCTTCTGTTCCTTTTGCATTCATCCATTTTGGAAAATCAAGGTTAAGCTTTGCATGATTAAATAAAAACATTGAAAAATGAATGGTGAATATCCAAACCTAGCACAATGGGTTTCAAAATAATGATTTTCAAATGAAAATGACAAAAACCAAAACAAAACGAGACAGATATTTACAGAGATATGTACAATGCCAATAAATTAAAGTTTAATTTTTGAGAATTCATATTCCACTTATTTACACGTTATCAAATAATTACATAAATACTTGGTTTTAATAATAACCTCCCTTTCACTTTAATTTGTTAAACCTTGTTATTGAATATACAGGAATAACAAAAAGCCAGATAACTGAGATTTCCCATAAAATAAATTCATTCCTTCCCCTTTTAAATTTGTTTTTTTAAACTAGCTTCCTAATGGAGAAAAGGTATGGGGGGTGGGGGAAATTTTCTCCTAGGATTGAAATGAGTATTGTGTAAAGAAAGCTGAGCTATTATGGAGCATGCAATCGCTATATGGGAGGGGGGGGGGGGGTCGTGGGTTAGAACCTCCAATATTAATAAAAGGACATCTGATAGGGCATCCCTTAACAGAGGCTAACAAGGGCTTAACTTAGAACCCCCACAACAAAACCTATAATTTTCAGAATAATTTATTGTCCCCTAAGTATATCTGTATTATGAATCACCTTTTTTGTTAGTTTTAATTCAGTATCTGCAAATACTGCAAAACCAACTAAACCGGCATCTCAGATACTAGGTCTCATCCCTAAAGATAGCCTAAAGAAGATGGTAAAAAATGTATATATATATATAGCAGCTTTCAAAAGTGTCCTGTCAGGGTACAAATGGATTTCAGTTGTCCTATGCATACAGCTATGAGGGGGTGCAGCATGCCTTTTGTGGCCTGGATCCAGGGGTATCAAAGTGCACTGCAAAACTTGATTTTGGAATGAGATCATGAAAAGAGCCTGTGTGACCACCTCCCCCTCCCTCACCCCACCGAGCGGGAGGTTTTTTTTTTTTGGGGGGGGGGGGGCTGCTAGGGGGATCCGCTTCTTGCTCTGTCTTGCTTGGATTCCAGTCCACTGACCAGGCGCTGGATGTTTTGCAGTTCGCTGGTTGCTTCCTTCTCTGAGCATAGTTTAGGAGATAAAGACACGGAGGAGAGGGTCGATGACCTGCTGGTCAGTTCCGACCCAGAGTCCAGAGCTACTGATGCAGGGCTAGCTGCCATTCTTGTAGATTTGCCCTCCACTGTACTGCCGGGCATGGTGTGGAGGGCAGTGGTCAGAAGGCTGCTGCTGTCCGGTAGGGGCACTGGGATGGAGTAGGGGCTGTATCTCAGCCTGGGACGGACTGCGTTCAGGAATGGGTTCCGGTGAACCGAGCTGGAAGCCGCTGCTGCTGCCGCCGCCGCCGCCGCCGCTGCTGCCATGTAAGTATAAGGGTAAGGAATGAGACCTCCGAAGGGGGACATGGCCAGACCCTGCAACAGAAACAAGATATACCAGTCAGGGGTACCGAAAAGAAAAACGTTCACTCAAGAAGGAGAGAGGGAAATGAGAAGATCCATTCTCAAGTCAAGGTAGACATCATTTTTCACAGGGGGAAAAAAAAAGATGGGTATCAAGTTTCATGTCACAAAAGAAAAAAAAAAAAGTTTGAGATTGAACAGAAACCGGGGAAATCCGATCAGGCTTTCTTACATTTTATGCAGTTAGAAAAAAAAAAAAATGTGCATAGCTTCCTACATCAGAGATCCCTGGATGAAATTTTACAAAAGTATTTTTTTTTAAATACTACATCATTTCTCTGCAGTCATTAATTAATGACACCAAAAAAATTAACATTCAAGTGCATTTTTCACCAGCAAAATTATTATATTAACTACATATGTTCTACTTAATATTAAAATCCAAGGGTCAGCTGAAATGTTCAAACTTAACTGCTATACTCGTTTTGTACAAAATCTCTGAACTCTAACGACATAAACAGTTTACAAACCAAAAGTAAAACAGCACCCTTCCCCCACCCCCTGTAAAAAATAAAAATAAAAATGAAAAGATTGATTTTTTTTGTTGTTTTTGCTGTGTTTGAAATAAAATTTAAATCTAGAACAAAATAGAAGCAGTGAGAAAATGGTACCCATGACATCAAAGCCACATTGAGCCTGCAAAGAGGTGGGAAAATGTGGGAATTAAATGCAATAAATAAATATGCACTTTATTATATATAATTCAGAACCTGACTTTGAGCTTATCAGATAACTTGGAAAGGTCTGATTATCTAAGAACGTCTCCCTTTGGGTTCTGGCAAGGTATAAATCCCTCAGGGAATGCCCCCCCCCCCCAAGTCCAACGTTAAATTTAAGTAGGAAGACTAAAGCCCCAAACAAGGGGGGGAGGGGAGAGAGATAAAAGGACTACCGATAATACCTGTGAGGCCAGGACGTGCTGTTGGAGGTGAAAGGGTAAAGCGGCAGCTGTGGCCCCAGAAAGTCCTGGTGACGAGGCGGCCATAGCTGTAGTGTCCATCCCGCTGACCCCTGTGGATGCTCCAGAGACTGTGGCCAGCAAGGGCCCCATGCCGGAAAAAGTTCCTCCCATGGCAAACTGACTAGGATGAAGTAGCAGAGGATGGCTGTTAGCCAAAGGGTTAAAAAACTGCTGCCCTGCCAGACCGGGAGGAAACCCCAAGTGCTGAAGGTGTCCGTGGCCTAAGTGGGAGCCGCCGTCAGTCTGAACAGTTAAAGGGACATAGGAATCCTTGGAAAGGCCCCGGGTCTCCTCCATCTTCTGTGGCTCCCTAAGGGGGCTTCTGAGACCCTCGGTGTTGAGGAGCCTAGTGCTGGAGGAGATGGCTGGAGGGCTGTGTCTGGAATCGGGGGAAGTCTTTCCAGTCCTACCGCCCTGTTCCCTGGCTCTGCTGACCGATTCCGAATGGAAGAGGTTGGCTTTGCCTTTATGGTCTTCCGTGGTCGTAGTGGTGCTGGTGGTGGAAATTTTCCCAGAATCATTGACTTCTTCTTGCACCGGGTCATATTTACTCTCCGCGTCGCTGTCCCCTTCGCTGTGACACAGGTCTTGGGGGGGGGGGGGGGGGGAAACAAAAAACAAAACAAGTAAATTGCCTGGTGAAACATTACAATTACTTTAGGGATTTGTATGCATCATTTCCCCATATTATCCTAGTCACCAATTTTCCTTTCATTGCTTTGCACCACTAGCTTTAGGGCTGCAGGAAGCACAAACATTTTGTGTAGGAAATAAGAGTGTTTTTCAATGTAACATAACACAACACACTTGCAACAGGCAATTATGGCCTTGTTTTTACCAGTTTTCTTTTCCATTCTGAGACTACGACCAAAACCTTAACGAAAAAAAAAAATTGGGCTCTTGGAGGAATGTAATTACATCAAAACCCAGCCCTATTAAAAAAAAAAAAAAGCACTCAAGCTATGAGAAATATCTTCTTTCCAGCAAAACTGATCACAGCAGACTAGGAAATTAGATTTAGACTGTAAAAAATAAAACAAAATACAAGATGCTTCCATATTTATTTGATTAAGCACATTTTTGACTAGCCTTGGAAGGTGCAAGACCTCCTTCTTCTGGTCAGTTTGAACTGAAATCTTTCTTTAAAAAATCTTTTAGAGCTGTAATATCATAAACTGAGTAAGAAAACCGATATTCCAGTTAACAATCTCGGAAGCACCTTTAATTTTATGTGTAGAGATTTGACTGCCAAATGACACCTTTGCCTAATGCAAATTCGTGACAACCATTATCCCATGTTTTGATATGATCTGGTTCCCATGACCAGCGCCTGGCCACAGGGAAATCACCCATATCCCCCTTTAGACCATCGTTGAGTTGTTGTTTTGTTTTGTTTTGTTTTTTAAAGGTCTGTACAAAAAAGACGCCGAAAATTTAAGGGGTCACTTTGCTGCCTCGGTTAGAAAAGACAAGACTTTCCAAATTCACCTTTAAGGTTTGAAGTTTCTACTGTAGAGAGGGTTGGCGAAGACGGCCGAGCAAAACATTTAAATGCTGTGTGCTCGCTGGAGGACTCATCCGAAGTGGCATTGTCCTTTTTCTGCTCCTCATAAACTCGCATTGATTGCAAGGTCAGCTGTTTTCTGTGAGGAGTCAAAGATCAAAGAATGTCACAAACCAAAATCTCCAAAGGTAGGCGCGCAAGCCAATCGGCCGGTTTCTCCGAGAACGCGGATTTTGCAGGCACTAAAGGACCAGGAAAACCGGAGGGGGAGGGGTAATGGCGGTGGCTCCAGGATCACTTTTTTTTTTTATATGGTGGGTAGGAAGATAAAGAGCAGGACTTATTTGTCATCAGAGGCTATTTCAGACAAAATCCAACTGCCTAGAAATGTGTCACCCATTTTGAAATTTGTAAATATTTAATGGGTAGAAAAGTCCAGTAATTAGCATTTAAATTATCTGTAAGGACTTCTTAGTCTTAGACTATGGGGCAATTGTTGTGGGAAGAAAAACAAAATATCCAGGTGATGGCGCATTAAATCAATTTGTTTAGCAGCATGGATTTGATCATATCTCGTGTCTTTTTTTAGGGCTATCCCCACCTTAACCAGGTGTATTACTCTCGTCCCCCTTCAAAAGGGAAAAGAAAAATAGAAGCACAGAAATACATTTTTGAATTTTCTTAATTTGTCAAAGACTGCTGAATATTGATGATTTTGTCTCAGTAATTAAAAATGGCTGCTACCTTTCCCCATCCCCTGGGCTGGAAAGTAAAACCAAAGCTCCTTCTAAATATAATCAAAATGAAACGTCTATATTAAAAGCACTTTTATTTAATTAGTACTAGTTTTGGTAAACCTTTAAAGTTATATTTTTGGGGCTCATTTCGCCAGCGACAGCAAACGAATGGTTGTTTTTATTTGTAGGGGAAAATGTATCTTCTTAAAAACCGGCTCTTATCACGGGCGGTAACGCTGTTGATATGGGAGTGACTAGCACGCGCAGTGTCCGGTCATTCCCCTCCAGCCCCCCCCCCCCCCCCCCCCCCAGCTAGGCTTAGCGCAAAAGGAGTTTGGGAACTGCGTCCAAAAACCACCTCGTTTTCTCGCTCCAACTCACCTCTTCTCTCGCCTTCCGTTCCCGGTGTCACGAAAGCCTTTGGCGAATGGATTGTTGTCAATTTTTAATTGGGTTATCTTTAAAAAAAAAAAAAAAAAGTTAAGACAGAAATAAAGACCAAACGTCAGATCCTAATTTTTAAATGCAATTTTATTAACAATTTTAAAAAAAGAGACTTTGTTGATATACAGCCTAAAGCTAGATTAAATGCAGTAATTCAATGAAGAAAAGGTACAATATATTTACATGGAAACTTATTCTATATGTCACCTTTTTAAGCAAAACGGAGGTAATTACTTAAATCTACTTACCAATAGATTAATGCGCTTTTAATTAGCATTCACTATGAAACGCAATTTATTAAAATCGCACCTTAAGTATTTACAACAGCCATAATTAGCCTCTGACTGGACTAAGTCTGTCATAATGCAAAATCCGTGTGTCATCTATCTCATCAGAAAAGTCTTTTACTGTTTATCCATATTTTTGATTAGGAAATGGAGGTTGAAAGTTTGATTTCCTTTATCTTCCTTGTTGCAGAAGAGGGACTCAGAGTCGCAAGGAGTTGCATCCCTCCCACCCACCCCTGTTATGGACAGTAACTAATTGGATGTTTTAAGACGAGAGTGTTCTAGTAATTAACTTTAAACAAGTCCATTAGACGGTATATTGAAAGATAATCTGTTTGGGGCCGGTGAATCTCCATGGAAGTCTCATTTTCCCTAACCAAACTTTATTATTCTGGCAGCACCACGCCCCCTCCCTCCACTCTCCTTTGCCCACGATTCTTGCAATTTTACTTTGCGCCACTTTTGAGAGGGTTTATTTGTAAAAGTTGATGGAAAAAGCTCGGTGAAAATAAATAAATCCCCGGGAAATGTAGCACCTTTAAGCTGGAGAATGAACGCAATTCTTCCACAGCTGCAACAAGGCAAAGGTTGAACCTGAGCCTCAGATCACCTCCAACATAACCTGCCTGGCCCGGGGTAAGGTTCATCCGTGTCATGGTATTCACAGAAGTAACCCATTTAAAGACATTACCCCGGAAGAATTTTTTTTTTTAAAGACCGCGTCATACACTTATGTGCGTTTATTAACGCAGCATTGATGTGTCTGTTTTTAATACAAGAAAACATATCACAATTGACTGTACATTGCTTTGCTAGATAAATGAATTATCAGAGACTATTCAGTGACTGTTATCTATTGATAGACAATGCATTATGGAATGTATTTTAGAGCATCGTAAAACATAGCAGGACATCAACCCTTTCAAGTTCACTTAAAACTAAAATGTACTCTGCTCATAAGAAAGGTGCTTTCATCTTTAATTGTCCCAAGGCCGGAATGATGGCTCCACCTTATCTGGAAGCTTGTTGACAACCTCGTCAAAAAGGCCCCTCGTTCCTTTGCACCAGTTGCATTAAATGGACATGTCAAAGCTGCTGCCTGCTCCTTTTCCTACATGTGCCAAAGTCACCTGAATCTTGAATTTGTAAACGTGCAAATTTAACTAAAGGAAACATAGCACTTAAGTGAACTAAACACATGGCCTGCAACTTAGAATCCTCAACTTCCATCCCTTTTGGGATGAGCTTGCCATTCAATCTGACTTAACTTCACCACCGAATTTTCATCAGAGTAGGTGAACTAAAACAAGCAAATATATTTAAACTTTTATGCCTGCTCAGAATACATGTCCAATCTCTATTTTTTTTTAATTGTACATGTTTATCAGCAGTTTCCTACCATAATTAAAAATCAAATTAAAAAACACAACTGTACAATCAAACTGTTAACAAGCTGATGCAGGCTCCAGTCTTTCTGCTAATACTCGGAAATAATTAAGCTGTGTGACCCTTCTAATGATTAAATATCTCCCACAATCGGTTTAATTTAGAGCATATCCCATCCGCTTGTTGGCAACCTCTGGTTGTCAGGATTTGTGCAGATAAACCTTAAACAAGTACATTTGTCTATCTATTTATTTTTATTAAGAATTGCCAGCATCACTGCCTACTTTAAAATGAAGGAACCATCGTGTTTTTTTTCTCTCTCTCTCCAGGGGCCAGACACTTCGATGCAAAATAGAACCTTTAGGAAAAGCCAAATCACACACACACACACAAAAAAAGAAATCCCTTAATCTTCTTACCTTGTCGTTTTGGTAGGCAGTCACAGCTATGAACTCGTTTTCGGGGAATACGTAAGTTCTGAAGGTACTGTAAGGTAGCTTTAAAATGTCGTTGGCCCTGACAATATGGAATCTGGGCTGGTATTTGTGCATCGAATTCAATATAGTCTGCAGTAGGAATATATATATAATTAAAAAAAAACACACAAAAACGCACATTAAAAAGAAAGAACGCTGATTTAGCCAAATTCTCTTCCCCAAAGACTTGAAAACTAGGTTCCAGACACAGTGACTATTGCAGTATCACAGATAAGATATACCCAACTATAGCAAATCCAAGCCTAACCTAAAATATCTTCACAGTGTATCTCTCATGATGAATAATCACACCAAAGATATTAAGAACAAATCTGAATGTGCGTATAATGCTCAAATTATTTGTAATTGATTATGCCGATAGACTTAAGGCCTTACAGAGCCAAATAATCTAAGTATATATAATGAAATAAAAGCAGCAACATTATTTAGATTTTGCTCACACCTTTTTCAGTAGTAACTCAAAGGGGAGTTACATTCAGGTATTTCTCTGTCCCAGGAGGGCTCATGATCTGAGACAATGGAGGGTTAAGTGACTTGCCCAAGATCACAAGGAGCAGCGGTGGGATTTGAACCGGCCACCTCTGGATTTCAAGGCCGGTGCTCTAACCACTAGGCCGCTCCGCCATTAAAATCTCCAGACTCTGTATAACCCCCCCCCCCCCCCTAACAAGCTGCCTAAGATAATACATTTATTTCTTTTGCAACTGTCAACCAGTTTGTTTTATGCAATTAATTAAATTGCTTTCATTTCATCCTTGCCCCGACATCCCTCTTTATAGGGATCTGAATTTTAATAGCCCCCCACCCCTCTCTAGTTTTCAGATTCTTTACTCTTTGGCTTGTTTTGGAAGATCGTGATTAATATTTCTTTAATATATCCATTTAAGATCATTATAACCTTTTTTTACAAATTGGAAAATCAATGTGATTTCATTCAACGCCGGAGACACGGGAGGGAAGGAAGGTATTTTCAATTCGTATTTTTATTTTTTACCCTATGGTAAGACAGACGACGGTGACTTCAGCTTCTGACCACAAAGATGCATGAAACCCCTTCCCCCCAAAATAATAATTGTTGAAAATTGTTAGCAGTTGCTAAAAGCTTATGATTGAGTTGAGGCCTTGACAGGTTGGGCTTTTTAATGTTACACGGCTACGTGGATTTGTTTGTTTGTTTTACCATTCTAGCATTTTAATGAAGTTCCGAAAAGTAAAAGTTTCCCTCTAAAGTTTTACATTGAAAAATGCAATTGTGTTTTTTTCAGGAGTTAGGTTTTATAGAATTGAGAGGCAACCCGTGCATTGAATGGAGACAAAAGGAGAGGAAAAGAAAAAAAGTGAACTCACAAATCCATGTTTATCAGATATGTTGTTGGTCAGCTTCAGTTTGTGGAAAGTGACCACTTTGGACATCCACTGCTCGCCACTTGCAGGGCTATCCGGGTGAATGTACATTCTCTTTGGCATTTCCGGATCAGCTTTGCCGGCCACCATCCACCGGGAGTTGTGAAATTTATACCTGCAATCATCAGCCGCTACAATATCCATCAACAATATGTATTTGGCCTTTTTATCCAGGCCGCTGCATCTCACTTTGAACGGTGGAAACATTCGCCTGGAAAGAGAAAAAAAAAATAGAATTCGGATTTGATAAACTATTAAATCGTAACTACAAGGAATTAAGATAAACAATGCTTGTGTTTGAAAAGCTTTTCACAACTATTGCTCGGCAGGGGGTAGACCTACGTGAAATGTTTCACTCATACCCTAATGGGATTTTAAAGAGTAAATGGCGTAACCATGTACAATTTGCACTCTTTCCAGAAAAAAAAAAACAATTCTTCAGGTTCTATATTTTGGGGAGGGGGGAACAGACTAAAAAAAAAATAATAATAACCGAGGATTCCAGCAGCAGTGGACAATAAAAGTAAACGAACAACCGAACCGAGTCGTGCTCTAAACTCAGACACTTTTAAATGCAAATTTAAGCAAAAAAAACCCAAAAAACTCCAGAAACATTCTGAGAGGTCTCTATAGTATGTAACGTTCACACGTTCTTTCTCCCTTTCGTTTTGGTTATTATTTTTTTTTTCTAGGAAACCATTTCCGCTCACAAACGATCCTGACGTTGCAAAGTGGCGTTTCCGTGTTAACTGTAAATAAATTCAGGGCCCCGCAAGGTTTTGTAGGGACGAGATCTGGGCAACGCTTTGCAAAACCGCAGTCCTTGGAAGCCAAGTCCAGTTTCAAAAGTACAACAGGATGCCACACACACACACACACACACACACACACACACACAAAAAGCCTAACAGGGTCTCTCAATCTTTTAAACACAGACTCAAACCGAGGGGAAAACAGAAAGGCCAAACTTCTTTTTTTCCTGGGCTGATTTCGTGTTTAAAGTAGATATTGACTAAAAATATTATTAAACCTGGCCTATTAAAGTTAGGCTGTTATGATGGCTCATTCTGGTAATCCCTCCCTCCCTCTCTCTAGCATAATTGCAATGTCAAAAAGTAATGTGTTGTGTTGTACTACACACCAGTCAATATATTTCTCAAAATTCATTTCACCTATGTGTTTATTCGAATATACCAATCTTAAATTTATCTCAGTCTGTGAATATGGCACACAGGTAATACAGATAAAAGAAGGTTTTTACGATCACAGCATGAATACTCCTGAGTTCCGATGACCTTTGCTATTTCGTTTGTCAAGAGAAATTACCAGTCCACTGGAAATGAAAACTTTTACTATTCTGGAACTCATTACGTGCACTGCCTTTTTTTGGGCACTGTGGCCTGGACACAGAAAGGAGGCGTGAAGCTTCAAGCCCTTTCACAACATTTCGCATTTCCAGGAGAAAACAAAAACCCCCAAAAGCAAGTTTAATTTTTAATCGAGGAAGCAGTTTGGCAAAGGCAATTAAAAAACTGAAAAGGGCCAGAGTAAAAACAGAGACCTACCTTCCTGATTTGGTGATCACCATTTCCGTTCCCATCTTATGAAACTGTTCCCACAGTTCCTTGCCTTCCAGGTGCACTTTGGGGTCATCTTCCACCTCTTCCTCAGGTTCCAGGGTTTTCAGAGGCCTCAGGTGCGCAGCTGCCTGGTGACCCAAAGAAGAGAAATGCAAGCCACTTTCTGTGGCCCCAACCAATTGATCCATTATGGGTTTGGCCAGAGCCCCAGACAGGGAGAGAGCCCCATTGGGTGGCAGCGCCAGGGCAGGGAAAAAAGGAGGCTGGTGCCCCAGCACGGCACTCATTGCAAAGTCCGGTGCCCTGTGAGGTAAGAAAGGATGGTACGCCATGCCTGTCCCAGGAATGACAGGATCTCTCATCGGTGTATTCATGCACTCTAGGTCCTTCCCAGTCCTGTGGATTTGATTTCAATAGTGCACGACAGAAAGCGACTGAAATAAAAAAAAGACGATTAGGCGTCGAGATTCACTGTGGTGGGCTCGGGGTGCATCTCCCTCCAAACTCCCCCTGGTTAGGTCTTGCGATTTCCAAACATCCGCAATAGTTCTGTCTATCTTAAGCGACTGAAGTCTTTTAGAATCTCAAAAGTAAATAGTCCCAGAAGTTCCAAAGCTCTCGGGCCCCCTTTCTTGCTTTTCTTGCAGCTGGGGGTGGGGGGACTGGACCTGTCTCGAAAAAAAAGGTAAGATTATAGTCTATAAATTATTTCATGTCACCACTATGCAGGGGGACAGCCACACTCGAAGAAATAGCTCTCTCGTCCATTCCCCCTGCTTGCACTGTGAATGTTAGAAAATGACCCTAGGATGCAGCCTTCCCTTTGCTGCCGGTTCTTTTTTTTTTGCAGGGATAGATTGCCCCCGTTGCCTCAGCTCCGCCAGACTCCGACACGGGGAGGGGGGTAGAAATGAAAAAAAAAAAGAGAAAGGGGGGCAAAGGAAGAGAGGGGGAGAGAGAAAAAGGAGAAAGAGAGAGAGAGAGAGATATACTCTGAGCTCCAAGTATTCCCTGTGTGACTCTGCACTAGGGCTCCCCCTTACACTTTTGGTTGTATGGATGTGTTGTGGGTTAGTGAGGAGCCCGAGCTTAGTTGATTGGCTCTTTGACGCTTTCGGACCAATTGTGTAGCTCCATAGGCGTGGTTTTGACAGGTCGAGTGGAGGGGGACAGAGCCGAGTTATAAAAAGAAGGTGTCGGAAGCCGGAACGTTGCAGCTCTGCATCACTAGTACCTCCATACCGTGTGAATATGTCAACAGGGATCGGGGGGGGGGGGGGGAGAGGAGGGAGGGAGGGAGGGGATCAGACAGCTCGGAGTCACTCTAGAGAGAGAGCCTTTGCCGAAGGAGGGAAGAAGCAGGGGAAAGGGATTGGGAAGAGCCCCCCCCCCCCCCCTCTGAACCTAGCGCAGAGAAGGAGATGGGGGAAGGGGAAGGCTTACACGGCGGGGGTGTTCCTTCAGCTCCCTGAAGCGTGGGTAAGGTGCTGCTTTTTTTGTGTGTGTGTGTTTGTTTGTTTTTCACACCCCTTTGCAGAAGCTCCGGGCCGCTGAGGCCCTGAGTTTTCTACACATTTTTTTTTTCGATTTCTCCTTATTATCAACAGCCAATTTTGATTTCATCGCCTCGTTCTAGCACAATGGCAGGAAGGATGAGACGTGTGAAGAGTTCATCCATGTCAGCTGCATTTACTGCTCGGGTACTAAATGAAATAAAGCCTAGCCTTTTTTGTTTTTTGCAGATTACATAGTATATGTGTATGTAGAAGGAGGTGTAATAAACTATATATTTATATGCATGCTTATACAGTAATATATTTGCTACCTGAAGTTTCCCTTCATTTGCTTGACGTTCCTCCTCCCTCCTCCCCCGCCAAAAGTGCATGTTCCAGGACTGTGCTTTGCAATCTCGCATTCATGGGTTTATCCTGTTGGTACCGGTTCTGTGGGAGGCGAGGGGGGGGGGGGGCTGCAACGTTGATATGCAGGCGTCTCTCCCTGCCCCTATCTGGTATTGCAATCGGGGTTTAATTATACTCTGCAAAAACAAACCGTGCAATGAATGTCCTGTCGTCACCAGCGTCCGAATGCCTCGCGGTCCTTGTCCTATTTTTCCCAGGATGAAAATAAATAAATAAATGAAAAAAAAAAAAAAAACAACAGGAAACATCAGAGCTAGTATTTCATTAGCAAGGCGAGATGCTTTGGGTCAACGTTTATCCAGCCGCCTTAACACACAGGGGTTTTCTGTCCTGTCTGATTCCTCCTCTCCCCCCCCCCCCCCCCCCCCACACTAAAAGCTGCTTAAAGAGAGAAGGAAAATGTCTTGCAAGCAAGTGGCGGAAGGAAAATTAAAAAAAAAAACCTGTTGCATTGTGGGCTAAATGCAGGGAGATAGGAGCGGACCTCTCTTGAGTGATTAGTCTCTCCTAACAATGCATTTTTAACGCACATGCTTAAGTGCGTTTGGCGCCAGGCTGCTGAAGTCCAGGACCACTTCGCATCCACCAAAATAGCGCCCCTCCCCCCCCCCCATTCATTTTTGAAAAAGACACTGACGTCTTCAAAGGGTGTGCGAGCCATTCTCACAGACCCCCCCACTCTCCTGCCAGACATTCCTCCAATGACTACCCCTTAAATCCGTAGCGCTCTTTGGATTAAAATGTACTTTTTTTTCACGCAGCAAATACAACATCAGGCTGCTTCAAAATAACACTATACGACCCCAAGACATGTAGCAGCCAAAATTGTTCCCGTCCCTAGGCCTCCAAGAAATATTTGGAACCAATGTAGGGTGTAATTTGGAAAGTTCTGACTCCAAAGCCACTTCGATTTCAGATATATTTAATGGTCTCTTTTCTTTCATTTTAAATCTATCTATTAAAAGCGCCAGCCTTTTGAAATAATGTTTGGATGTTATATAGCATTTTCTTGAAATGCGTGCTTGCATTCATAGTTTCAGTGCATAACTGGACTTTGAGACCTACCACACATCTCATGAAAGAGCCTTCAGTTCCCTTAACCAGCAAATAGTAAAACAGAATTGCAATAATTATTGTTAAAAAAAAACACTGTACAACGTATACAGTAAATGGGTTTTTTATTTTCATTGTGAGGAGAAACCAAAATATTTGAACAGTTTGATTTGGGGTTGGAAAGTTTTGCTAGAGCTATTTAAACTTCCGCCCATTCAGTGTGACCTCCCGGACTTAAGCCCCCTGGAGACTGTTATGATGAAGGGGACATTGCGCTAATCTAAGATCAAAAGCAGGAAGGTGTGAACTTTCTTTGTCTCCCCCTCAGCCTCCTCGTCCCCCCTCCTGTGTGTGATCAATCTAGGCTGGCGCCGACTGCGTGCTGGATGATTCATTTGCAAGCAAACAAAAGACGATCTGATGGCCAACCATCTTAGTTAAATATTGGCCACTGCTTCCAGCTACTTGTTAGCCCTCCCCCCCCACCCACCCTTTTGTAGACATAGCAAAATGCAAAAGGGGGGTGGGATCCCAAACTATGCCAGAGGCTGACGAGAAGAGACCCTGCCTGGGCTGACCTATATACCTTAGGTAGATAGGGTTAGAGTCCTCAAGGGGTTTGTGCCCTTGGAAGCGCCATTTTTTTTTCTAATTAGTTTCCAATTTTGCACCTTAAAGGGGGGAAGTTATCAAAGTGGAGAACAGTTAAGTCGATTATTTGACTACTTGTGGTCAATAACCGGACTTAACGGTGTTGATAAGTTCCTCCGTCAATGTGAAGAAGGTACATCTTACCCAGCTTGTTTGGAAATAGGCCTCACAGGTATATATTAAAAAAATAAAAATCTCATTACTTCCCCCAATGACTAGGAAGATAAAAGGAAGTCTTTAATTCCAGTCTTCTTTTATATATAAGCAACTGCCCCCCCCCCCCCGCCATAAACACCCACACTCCAAATAAGTACAGTGGTATTAAGGTATCTACATTTTTCACTGGGTTTGCATCCTCTAATATTGTTAAAACTAGGAAAGATGTATAGTATCAAAGCTTTGATACCCGGAAGAACAGCAAAAGGGACCTCAGTTCACCTCATTACTTTAATGGTGTTTGGCTTGGTGGATTTTTATTTACAAGTCTTCTGATAATACATAGAAATAAAACTAAGAAAATACGATACCTTTTTATTGGGCTGACATAATACGTTTTTTTTTTTTTTATTAGCAAGCCCTAGTGATGGAATGGATGGACAGACTGGATAGGCCATATGGTCTTTATCTGCCTACGTTTTTCTGGTTTCTGTGTTACTTTTTTAATTCTCCTGTTTCGCTGCTTTCTTAGGGAAAGAGGGGGGGGGGGGGGTTAACCCGGCAAGTTCTATTTACCTAATTTACACTTTAGGAAATGAATCGAACTGTTTTAACATAACGTAACAAAAAGTCTTGTAAACTGTTTAATACCTTGTACTTCTAAGCGGTTAACAGCAGTCTAATGAGATGAATGAATATCCAATTTTTTTTTTAAGGTAACCTCTTAAAAGCACAAACTTACGCCAAAGGGGGGGGGGAGGGAGGGATTGACAGTGCAATTGTTAGTAGATAATCCATTAAACTGAATCAGTTTTTCGGCAGCAAAGTCAAAGGCTGTTTTCCCATGGGAATGTTTTTCAATGAAACATGTGCATGAGAAAAAGGTGGATGAAGACCAGTCCAGTGTCTGAAACAGAACCACAAGCCTTTTTAACACTTCTTTTGATCGCTCTCACGCATCTAGGGCTGGCATAAGATGCAGGTTTCCTAGAAATAATGACCTGAATATAAGAACTAAAGCCCTGATTCCGACGTTCGGGTTTCATTCCCTAGGATTGCAAAAATTTGGGCCCCTTTCCTCTCTTTTTCCAGGTCTCGGACCTCTATTTTGCTTTGCAATCTGCGACCCCCCGGTGCCGGCCTAGGGATTTAAGTGCTAGAGACCCTTTGTGGTGGTCTGGCTCTGCTGCTTACCTGAAATAAAAGAGGGGAGGAGGGGAGGTCTGGTTTACTTTGGCAAGTTTGCTGTAACGTGTGAGGTCTAGCGGGGGGACGATTACACGCTCATTCGTATTTAAACGTTCACCCCCCCCCCCCATTTGCGGGTCATTTCAATTGAGCCCAAGGTGTCAGTATTGTTGACACAACGGAATCCCCCCCTTTTTTTTAACCCTTGAAGGTTTCAGTCCTAATTAAGTAGATTCTTCAGGGGGTTTGGTCAATAGAGGCTACATTTAGACTTTTATTGGAGGAGGAGAGGGTGAGTAGATAGGAGTTTTTTGTTTTTTTCTAAAAGCCTGTTCCTCATTGTAGGAAATTATTTTGGTCCACAGATAATGCTCACTTTCAATATAAAATAAACCGAGTTTTATGTCACCAAAACACAACCTCAGCTAAAAAAAAAAAAATGTAATTTAGGACTCCATTTTCAGAAGGGTATCTCTCCTTACACGTTTTCACATATTATAATCTCACATACATCAGAAGAGTTATATTGTATACTATTTAAAATACCCCCTGTAATCTGCGTACGAGGTTTACAAGTAATTCGGGGGCTTGGTAGATAAGGATTTGCCTAATCTGCCCATTCTCTTCTGTGCGATTTGTCTAAAGTCTTATCCCTTTTTCAGCATGGAGGATCCACCATGTATTTATTCAAAGTCTTACATATGTTTCTTTCCTCAGACCCGGGGATAGTGGCTCAGAGGATCGGATCTCAGCTGATAGTTTGCCATCTGGTACAGAAAGGGGTCTCCCTCCGCCTCCACACCAACAATATTACACTTCATTCATAGCTCAATAACCTCTTTCCCCTTCCTCTCATCTGGCTACTTAAACTGGAGACCTTCGACCCCTCGACCTTTTCCTCCTGCAATACAAATATCAAAACTTAAGCTTTCCTTTCCTTTAGCTTTTTTTTTTTTTAATCCGGATGATCGTTATTTTTCCATACCAAAGTCAAGGGGCTACACTGCAAAGCCCCCCCTCCCCGCCCCCCCCCCGAAAACAGGCGCTTATTGGAGTTACATGTGTTTTACCATTAATATAAAAAGAAAACCAAGAAAGCTAACGTTTCCTGTAACTTTAATTTAGGTGTCTTTTGACAGGGCCTTTAAATTATTTATCACAACCAATTTCGTTCAACAGGCCAGAGATTTTTTGTGTCTGCGTGTGCGGACTGTCAAAGTTGCGTCAAAAGGGGAGCTGCATTATTTTGAGTGGAAAGACTGGCTTTTGGCTCCACATAAACAAACTACTGATCCAACACTTCAGGCGTTTTACTTGTAACTTGCAGAGATTATCGTTTGGCTTCTCCTCTTTACAACCAGGACGTCCAACAGATGAGAAATAAAGGATTCCGTTTTTTTTCCTCTCGGTTATCATCCTTCCGTCACGAAAGATTATTAGATCCGGCAAATTGTAAGTACATAACCATTTGGATTAGTGTAAGAGGCCCCGAAGTGTTGTTTAGGTTTCCTTGGCCTTCTAATGTTAGTTTTCTTTCTTTCACAGCTGATCTGTCTTTTCAGTCTTTCCTTTCTGCAGGGCTACTGAGATTTTTTATGTGATCACAAAAGAATTTAAAAAAAAACATGGATGGAGCTGGTGCTAAACCGATGTCCAAAAAGTGACTCACTTCGATATGATTAAATTGCAAAGACATTTTTTAAAATCTATTTTGACTATCAACCATGTTTTTCTGTTGCCCAAGACACAGAGCAAAGGGTTGTTTTAATTTTAACCAGGCTGAGCCGAAGGTAAGTGCCAAAAAACTGACTATTGGAATCTTCTTTTGTAGAAAAGGTTTTTATTTTATTTTATTATTTTTGTCTTAGAGTTGTGTTTGGAAGAAACACGCCCTAGCTGACTGCCTGAAAAGGGAGGCGGTCGGACGCTTTTCCAGACCTTTCCCGAACAACAAATCTTGTTTTCTGGTCTCACAGCAGGAAAAGAAATGCGCAGGATTAAATCTGAGTGACTATTTGATCTGGAGGCAGCTGACCATCTCCCCCCGCCCCCCACCCCACCCCGGTTGTTCGAAGTAACATTTTAAAGATGCAGTCTGGTTGCTCATGATGTAATCGATTGATAGGTTAGTCAATTTTTTGGAGCTGGTGAGAGGAGAAGACAATATGTAAACAGAAGGGCATGGGGAAATCTCCCGTGGGCTACTGTCATGAGAAAAGTGGCGAGCGGATGAAGGTCTTCTTCAGATCTGCTGAACTAATAACATTCACCTTGTAGCTGCAGACACGTTTCCCCCATTTGGACACGGTAGCAGTTTCTTCACCATTAAACCAGAAGGAAAACAGGAACTTCATGGCAAGAAATAAAGGAATGAAAATTGGCAAGAAGGAAGCCGGGTTTGGTGCTGGGCTGTACTGGTGTGTTTTATATAGAAAAGTTAACCTGTTTGCTTGAAAAAGGGGGGAAAGCTAACTTTGGAAATTTAGGTGACCTTTTATGGAGGGTTTTTTTTTTGTCCATTTATAAATAGTCACCGTGGATCTTAATATTCATTCCCTTCCTAGGTGGGTTAGAAAAGACGCGCATTCAAAATCAGGGAAACCGCGCCTAAAGCTCCCCAACCCCCAAACCTTTTTTTAAGCCTCAAGGATCAACTCAGGGTCTTGGTTTAAGATACTCAGAAGAGATAAGGTGCTTTATTTCATTTAACAGTGAGGACTGGAGCGATTGTGGTGTCCTTCCTGTCCAAGCTCAAAACCACAATGAAAATTGGGGACTGAAGACAGCGTTGCTTTGTTTCGTGATTTTAACGAAACATTGAAAGCATTTTTAGAGTTCATGCCTAGAGAAGCAACATGCATATCCTATTTTTTTTTTAATTTCCTATTCACTCTTTTTTTTCAGGTTTATATTCCAAATCCTACTAAGCGAAATACACCAAGACTGAGGATTCTCGAGAGAAGGGGAAATCTGTTAGTGAGGCAGAGCTAGAAACGCCATTAAGAACCTCGTTTTCCAAAGTCAACAAACCTGGCAAGAAAAACCTCCCGGAAAACACCGCAGATTTTGCAGAGCAACCAAAATAGTCTAGAAATGCATTTTACATCTATGAATCCTGGCCGAAAATCAGTTACATATTTTCAGTCCGAGAACAGGGAGCCGGTAGGAGGTTTGTGTCATTTAAATGCTGTCCTGAAATTCTTTTTAACATAATTTGTATTACTTTTATTTCAAAATGAGCACTGACACTTCGGAGGAATACTTGTGTGTGTTAGCAGGAGAAAGGAATAAAGATATATGGGGGGGGGGGGGATGAGCAGGGGGAAAGACCCCCCCCCCAAGAGGAAAAGAACACAAATTGATTTCAACGTGTATTTGCTCTTCACAAAGTGACTGCACAGAACACACCCCACACCCCCTCTGTTTAAAAAAAAGTTCACACCCCTTCTAGTTCTTGCAATTGCAGGCTGATTTTGCAAACATTTAACTATGTACATATGTGCCTGACCCAAATATACAAGTGTTATCTACGTTTAATATAGCTTAATAAATTAACACCGATTTTGTTCTAAGCATTGCCACTCTTTCTTCAAATTTCTATGGTATACTGGAGCTTTATACAATATATAATGCTATTGTATAAACATGCTCAGATTTATTATAAAAATTAGTGATTTAGCCTTGTTTCTAGTCTACATATTTTACAGATAATTTCTCTTCACCCTATGTTTAGCAAAACTGATTCCCAACTGTTTGGCGATTGACAATATCATTAAAAAAAAAATTAGCAAAAAAGGTCTCTTTAATGTACTTCAGAAAGCAGTCAACATATTGATTCCTCAGTCAAGAAGTTTTGTTTTTCCGAAATGCTCTTCTCGTTTTCATATTTTTCCATTTTTAACAACATACGGACAAATTTATCAGAAAAAAAAAATCAGGTGTTAAGTGGGGAAGAAAAGGAGGTTCCAGCTCAGTTTGGGAACATTCTTTTTTACCATCCAAAATGTCAAAGTTTTGAAGTCAGTCCTTTGAACATGGTATGGTGTTCTTATGGATGGGGTACAGAGCATGTTCTGCTCTCATGCGGTGTCAATACAATATTTCCAAATAACCTGTTTAATGGACAAGTTGCTCCCCTTTTTCAGCTCCTGGAAACTCACTGTTATGCCTGATGTAATGACTGTTTTGTTAGGACTGACACACCTGTCAAGCTTGAGGGCATTTGGAAAAGATGTACAGTCTGGTAAACTGGAGCAGACAATTTTAAAAAGGCTGTCCAGTCTGTAGACTGTCCTCTGCTGGATTAATGCAATAGCCTTCTTATGGGTATTTCAAAAGGTTCTTTGAGAGCATTGCAAGTTGTACAAAACTCTATAACAAGAGTTATTACTGGAAGAACTGGTTATGAACATATCACTCCTTTACTGATGTCCTTACATTGGTTACCTCTTAGGTATTGTATTGAGTTCAAGCTTCTCCTACTAACCTACAAATGCACTCGATCTGCAGCCCCTCCTTACCTCTCTACCCTCATCTCCCCTTACGTTCCTACCCGTAACCCCCGCTCTCGACAAATCCCTCCTTTCAGTACCCTTCTCCACCACCGCCAACTCCAGGCTCCGCCCTTTCTGCCTCGCCTCACCCCATGCTTGGAACAAACTCCCTGAGCCCATACTCCAGGCCCCCTCCCTGCCCATTTTTCAAATCATTGCTCAAAGCCCACCTCTTCAATGACGCCTTCAGCACCCAACCACTACACCTCTACTCAGGAAATCTAGACTGCCCCAACTTGACATTTCGTCCTTTAGATTGTAAGCTCATTTGAGCAGGGACCGTCCTTCTTTGTTAATTTGTACAGCGCTGCGTAACCCTAGTAGCGCTCTAGAAATGTTAAGTAGTAGTAATATCTTAACTCTGGTCTCCTCCACTCTCCGCTTTACTCTTAGGTGCTATCAACCTTTGTTCTCCCTGAGGTCATCTCAACAACAGATTTAAAGACCTATTTGTTTGTTCAGGTGTATGGTTAAGTCGACTGTTGATTTTGTTTTTCATATTTAAATAGATGCTTCTGAACTATTATAGTGTGATCTGTACCTTTGTGTTTTACTTTAGGATGTTATTTTTTTTTGTTCCCTGCATAGAATGTTTTAGAGATGCGGGATATAAATAATATTTGATTACTATTATTTAACAGGGGGTGAGCTTCACCCTAACATCGGCCTGGGCGATCCTGGCGGGCTTCGATAGAAGCCTCGCTCACTCAGGCAGCGAGAGATACAGAAGGGGCTAGAAGTTTTGTTGGCCTAGAAGTCTCAGCTAGTCCTGGTCAGTCATTTCAGGATTTAAAAAAAAAAAATGAATTTGGATGCCGAGGGAAGCATCAACCCATCGGATGCTTCCCTTTCTTCCATTGGGAAGAGCCGGACAAGGAATATTTAAGGCAACACCTCCGGGGAACAGGACTCTTCCTGCTCCTCAAAGGTGTCTTGCTTACCTGGCCCACCCACCCTAATTCCATACTTAGGTTGTGGTTTGTTGTAGCTTGTGGGGGGAGGGGTTCCAAGCTAGAAGCGCCTTCAACGGAGGTCCTTTTAATGAGGCCTTAACATTCACTGGTGGTGTTCAACGTTAGGCCTAGGCTCACAAGCGAAGGCCTTCTCTTGCTCTAGCTGGTATCGTGGGCTAAGTGGTTTTCCTCAGGTTTTGTTTAAAGTTGACTGTGGCCCGCTAGCTGTGTATGGCAGGATGTTCGCTTTGTTATGGTTGAGTTGTATGTTATAAACAAAGAAAACTGCAGCAAGGGCCTTAAAAAGAGGGACACAGTTCTTTAATTATAAACTTTGAAAAAACAGTCATTGGAGAAAGACCCGGCCCGGGCCGTGTTTCGGTGCTCTGCACCTGCGTCAGGGGTCACGATGATGACGGGGGAATTTTTGTAGAGTAACTCGAGACAGCTGGTGGTTGTCAGATTTGTCTCCGCATATCATACGATGGGTGTGCGGACACCAATACCGAAAGTGAGCACGGGCTCTGTATCGTATGATATGCCAAGACAAATCTGACAACCACCAGCTGCCTCGAGTTACTCTACAAAAATTTCCCAGTCATCATCGTGACCCCTGACGCAGGTGCGGAGCACTGAAACACGGCCCGTGTCAGGTCTTTCTCCAATGACTGTTTTTTCAAAGTTTATAATTAAAGAACTGTGTCCCTCTTTTGCTTGTACTTTGTTCCCTCTCTTTGCTATACCTGAGTTTTATGTTATCCAATGTTCGGGTAAATATTGTATTCCATCAATAAAGCAAAGCTTCCAATCGAAGTCGGTTTATTTCTTAAAGTGTCTAGTGTGATGGGGCTGCATACACAAAATTATCTCGGAGGAGTGAATAGTCTCACATTCCCTGTTAATAATGGGGATTTAAGTTCAAACCAGCCAAAAAGAAGCCGGATATTCAATGCCGGGCTGTTTCTGGTGACCAGCATTGAATAACCGGTTTCTTTCTAGCTGGTTTGAACTTAATCGGCCAAAGATATTCCAGGTATACACGTGTCCATAAATGGCTGCCAAACCTATGCTAAGAATCGGTGGACAGCCAGTTACATCACATGATATAACCATATAATCTGTTGACCTCTAAACGTTGATATTCAGTGGCAGGGCTGCTGAGAGTCAGAGCGGGGCCCAGGGCAGGGCTGCCGCCACCCCTGTCCCTTACCTTCCTGCATCTACTCCTTTGCGCCGGGACCCAGGTTATCGAATTAATGCAATGACCCGGGTCCCAACGCACAGGAGAGAGACAGATGGAGGGAGCAGAACCTTCTGACACCGGGCCAGGCCCAGGGAATCTTGCCCCCCCCCCTGCTCCCCTTCTCGGCGACCCTGTTCAGCAGGAAACAGCTGGCTATCTCCTACTGAATATCGCTGGCTAGCCGGCTAAGTACCATTTAACCAGCCAGGTGCCATTCCTGGCTGATAAAATGATGTTGAATATCAGGGGGAGTGATTTTAATTTCTTTGAAGAGCTTCAAGCTTTCCCATGCTTTTAAAGCTTTCCTCTAGAATTATCTAAGAAAAGAAATAATTTCATATTTGAATGTAGCGTCTAGTGGATAAATAAAGAGAGAATGCTTGTGGTCTACCTTGTTGATTTGTTAGGCGATAGTCTTTTTATAAGCTGAGTCCGAAGTATAGTGTAGAATGATTTTATTGTATTTAATAATCTTTTTCTACTTTTAGATGGATTGAATTTGAACCTTCTTCTCCATAGATATATTAACATTTCACTACAGAACGTAATTCATAAGAAAAAAAAAGCTGAGAAATAGTCTAGTAGGGTACAAACTCAATGGTACCGAGGCTTACTGTGCCCTGCTACCTAAGTTCAAATCCCACACTGGGATTTCTGTCAGGTAGCTTGGCCTCTGGCCAACTTAGCTGTCCAGTATCAGTCAGTAAATGAGTACCTGGCCTTAGCCGGGAAGGGCAACAGCAAAGCATCACACACGTGGCAGCCCCCGTAACTTGCTCGTAACGTGTGTACAGAGGACAGGCTTTACTTTTTTAAACTCAATGATGTGTCTGCACGCAGAAGAACAGTCCTCACAAACATGGCTTTCAAAAAAAAATTATTATTATCATGAATCCCCGAGGTGTTTTCTATGTGAATTAGCAATAGCTTTTCGGATTCAGCATTTACTGGGCACCTTTTCTTTGGGCCCTGCAAAGTAAGAAAATGAAACAGATACTTCCGATAAGAACCTTTCAGGAGTTCCCATTACTCTGAATCTATAAACCCAGATCAGATCATGGCGACAATGGGGGCTTCAAAGCTGGGCAAACACTGCAATTTTTTAATTGATTGACCTGCTGGAGATTTTAGAAACTTGCACGACTTTCCGAACTTGCGTGAGTTTCTGTTTCACCAGAATCCAATAAATAACGGGTGTTCACTACCAGGCCACAAACAGTTCAGGTTTTTAGATCTCCCATGAACATGCTTGAGATAGATTTGCATATAACGGAAGTATTATGCATGCAAATCTATCATATACATATTCATTAGGGATATCCTAAAAACCTGAGCAGCCCCCAAGGATTCTAAGGGCCAAAAGTCTATAAATGGCGCCTTAACATTTGGCGGTAAAAAGCACGCGGTTAGTGCGATTCTATAAGCTATGCCTAAAGTTAGGCCTGGTTTATAGAATATGCCTGTGCGCCGTTCATGTGACTAAAATTTAGTTGCACCTAAAACCAGGCCTAAATACCTGCGCCTAAATTAGGCGCAGATTGGGTGCATTCCATAATAGTGAGCATAGTTTTTTGAAACGCCCACAACCCACTCATTCCATGCCCATGGCTATGCTCCTTTTTTGAATGCACGCATTAGAATTTACATGCACCATGTTATAGAATACGCCTAGAAAGTTGTGTGTGTAAATTCTAATTAAAGCCAATTAATTGGTTAAGTACCAATTATCAGTGCCAATTGGCTTGCTAATCAATTAAGTTGTGCGTGCAATTTGGCTGTGCAGCCACATTAGCACGCACAACTTAAGGCATCACATATAGAATTTGGGAGTCAGTGGATATCACTGCGATGAATTAAGTAAAGGCACTTTTACGTATCTCATTGCCTGTGGCTAACAGCATTAGCTGTTCATTTCTTCTGGCACCGGGCCAGGCCCAGGGAATCTTGCCCCCCTGCTCCCCTTCTCATTGGCCCTGTTCAGCAGGAAACAGCTGGCTGTCTCCTTCTGAATATCGCTGGCTAGCCGGCTAAGTACCATTTAACCGGCCAGGTGCCATTCCTGACTGATAAAATGATTTTTGAATATCAGAGGGAATGATTTGGGATCATCATAAAGGAATTCTGTTTAGAAAGAATGGATCTACATAAGTACATAAGTAGTGCCATACTGGGAAAGACCAAAGGTCCATCTAGCCCAGCATCCTGTCACCGACAGTGGCCAATCCAGGTCAAGGGCACCTGGCACGCTCCCCAAACGTAAAAACATTCCAGACAAGTTATACCTAAAAATGCGGAATTTTTCCAAGTCCATTTAATAGCGGTCTATGGACTTGTCCTTTAGGAATCTATCTAACCCCTTTTTAAACTCCGTCAAGCTAACCGCCCGTACCACGTTCTCCGGCAACGAATTCCAGAGTCTAATTACACGTTGGGTGAAGAAAAATTTTCTCCGATTCGTTTTAAATTTACCACACTGTAGCTTCAACTCATGCCCTCTAGTCCTAGTATTTTTGGATAGCGTGAACAGTCGCTTCACATCCACCCGATCCATTCCACTCATTATTTTATACACTTCTATCATATCTCCCCTCAGCCGTCTCTTCTCCAAGCTGAAAAGCCCTAGCCTTCTCAGCCTCTCTTCATAGGAAAGTCATCCCATCTATGGAATCTAAGGGGAGATTGGGTGGCAACGCCAGTAATTGGGAAGCAAAACCAGTGCTGGGCAGACTTCTACAGTCTGTGCCCTGATCGTGACTAAATAGATAGGGATGGGCTGAAGTGTAAATTTTAAGGGGCTTCGACATTAGCTTCAGAACTTAGATCAAGAACAGTGCCTGGCAGACTTCTACGGTCTGTGCCCTGAGAAAGGCAAGGACACGTCAAACTCGGGTATAAAGTATCACATACCATGTAAAATGAGTTTATCTTGTTGGGCAGACTGGATGGACCATTCAGGTCTTTATCTGCCATCATTTTATGTTACTATGTTACTCTTTGGGGTCCTAAATGGAATGTTGCTACTATTTGGGATTCCGGAATCTTGTAACTCTTTAGGATTCCAGAATCTTCAGAACTTTTAGTACAAGAACAGTGCTGGACAGACTTCTACGGTCTGTGCCCTGAGAAAGGCAAGGACAAATCAAACTTGGGTATACATATAAAGTATCTTGTTGGGCAGACTGGATGGACCGTACAGGTCTTTATTTGCCATCATTTACTATGTTACTATCCACCTTATAATTGAAAGAGAAAAACGCTTAGATTTCGACCCAAATCGGGGGATAGACGTTTATCTCACAAAGACGAATAAATCGGTATAATGGAAAGCCGATTTTGGACGTTTTCAACTGCACTCCATCGCGGAAGCGTACAAAGTTGATGGGGGCGTGTCGGAGGCGTGGCGAAGGTGGAACTGGGGCGTGGTTATCGGCCGAGGAGAGATGGGCGCCTTTCGCCGATAATGGAAAAAAAGTATGCGTTTGTAGCTAGAATTTAGGGCACTTTTCCTGGACCCTGTTTTTTCACGAATAAGGCCCCAAAAAGTGTCCTAAATGACCAGATTACCACCAGAGGGAATCGGGGATGACCTCCCCTGACTCCCCCAGTGGTCACTAACCCCCTCCCACCACAAAACATGATATTTCACAACTTTTTATTTTCACCCTCAAATGTCATACCCACCTCCCTGGCAGCAGTATGCAGGTCCCTGGAGCAGTTGTTAGGGGGTGCAGTGGACTTCAGGCAGGTGGACCCAGGCCCATCCCCCCCCTACCTGTTACAATTGTGCTGCTTAATGCTTATTAGTCGTCCAACCCCCCCAAACCCACTGTACCCACATGTAGATGCCCCCCTTCACCCCTTATGGCTATAGTAATGGTGTAGACTTGTGGGCAGTGGGTTTTGAGGGGGATTTGGGGGGCTCAACACACAAGGGAAGGGTGCTATGCACCTGGGAGCTCTTTTACCTTTTTTTTGTTTTTGTAAAAGTGTCCCCTAGGGTGCCCGGTTGGTGTCCTGGCATGTGAGGGGGACCAGTGCACTACGAATCCTGGCCCCTCCCACGAACAAATGCCTTGGATTTATTCGTTTTTGAGTCGGGCGCTTTCATTTTCCATTATCGCTGAAAAGCAAAAACGCCCAGCTCACAAATTGTCGAATAAAACATGGACGTCTATTTTTTGCAAAAATACGGTTCAGTCCGCCCCTTCACGGACCCGTTCTCGGAGATAAACGCCCATGGAGATAGACGTTTTCGTTCAATTATGCCCCTCCATATATCAATAGTCCTCCAAAGAGTAGCTCAATCGCATCCTATTTCAGATTCATGCAGTCACCTAAAAGGTGAACAGATTGGCAGCACACGTTTGGCACCTGGATTTTAAGCAACTTTCCAAAAGGGTAAGAGAAGAAGAAACGTTATTCGAGTTTGGGAACGAGAGGTAAAAGAAAGTAACTGAGCTTGCGAATAATCACGCTGGAAGTCAATTACAGAGGTGATTTGCATTTGCGAACCAGGTGTTCTTTTAACTCCCTTTTCCTTAAAGAAGACACAAGGGCCGCCGAGAGACATGGCCAGGCCCGGAGCAGAACTGGACTGCCGCAGACCGCCCCCCACTCGCACTGCCTCCCCCCTTCACACCACCGCAGCCCCCCACTCACACTGCTGCCCCCTCATTCACACTGCTGCCCCCCACTCACACTGCCTCCCCCCCTCGCACCACCGCAGCCCCCCACTCGCACTGCTGCCCCTTCATTCACACTGCTACCCCCTCATTCACACTGCTGCCCCCCCACTCGCACTGCTGCCCCCTCATTCACACTGCTGCCCCCCCACTCGCACTGCCTCCCCCCTTCGCACCACTGCAGCCCCCCCCCACTCGCACTGCTGCCCCCTCATTCACACTGCTGCCCCCCCACTTGCACTGCTGCTCCCTCATGTTTTTGTCTTTGCCTCCAAGGGGGGGAGGGGCCAGCGCCGGCAAGTCGTTTCTTGCATGCCTGCTCCCATGGTCTGTCCTCTCTTGCTCCTGCCCGTGCTGGGAGTCAGGACCTGGATGATTGCATTAACACGATATCACGCTAATACAATCGTCTGGGTCCTGGATGGCATCCAGAAGCAGGGAAGGACAGACCCGGAAGCAGGCAGCAAGAAGAAGCTTGCCGGCACCGGGCACCGGGCCTCCCTCTGGAGGCTGGGCCCACAACAGTTCAATACTATGTTGAAGCACGAACATAAGTTGGGAACAAAACTAATGAGATGGTAACTTTACTGGGAGATGAACAGTCTTGTAGGTGAAGTCTGTAAGCTCTTTGTAATTTCGATGGTATTTTAATGTGTATGTTCATAACTGGAAACCACCTAGTTTATAGGTGGTCTATACATTTTTTTAAATAAATAAATATACAGTTCAATACTCAGAGATGGTGTTGCTTAAAAAAAAACCATATGTACCAGGGGTGTAGCTACGTGGGGCCAAGGGGCATGGGCCCCTGTAGATTTGGCCCTGGACCCCCGCTGCCAACCCTTCTCCGCCGCCGCCGCAGTCGGGTACCTTTGCTGGCGGGGGTCCCCAACCCCTGTCAGCTGAAGTCCTCTTGTCTGGCGCGGCTGTGTTCCTGATCTACAAGGGCAGGCTTCCGTGCAGGACGTCAGACTCACAGAAACAGAAGCCTGCCCTTGCAGATCAGCAACGCGGTTGCGCCAGAGAAGAGGACTTCGGCTGGTGGGGGTTGGGGACCCTCGCCATCAAAGGTACCCGATGGCGGGAAGAGGGGGTAGAATACCCTTAGTTGATATCTCAATGCCTAAAACTGCACATAGATTAAGCCTCACTGGGCCATATTCTATAATTATGCGCATAAATTTTGCAATGTCCATGAAATGCCCATTTCCTCACCCATAGCCAAGCCTGTTTTTGCGTGCACACATTAGAAGTTAGACGCACCTGCATTACAGAATGCGCTTAGGAGGAGATTCTATATATGATGCCTACAAAATCGACTAAGTGCATGCTATAATCGGGTTCCAACTATCGAATATGCTTAGTTGATAAATGTTTAGTCACAACATCAAGCGGAATAAAAATATACTTCACAAGTTGAATTCTATATATCGCTGACGATAAATAATCCAAGCTTGCCTATAAACACTGCAAATGTTATATGAGGATTTAACGGACCTCAGCATGGGGATCAAGCGGTCAACAAATTTCAATGTTGCATTTGACCACCCCAAAATCGTCACCGGGCCCTACAAATTTAATCTTAATGTTCCTATGTTCTTGATCTTAATGCTTAATCGTGAAAATGTTCTTGATCTTAATGCTTAATCGTGAAAATCAACTATCATCTCAAAGTCTTAAATGTTTAGACTATAGATATTATTTTATAATGTGGTAAACCACATAGCTTGTCATGAATGAAGTTAGCTATGGAGGGTTCTTCTATCTGACATGTAACATGTTTCGCCAACTAGCGGTTATTTCAAGGATCTTGATGACACTAGAGCTTTGTTGTCGGCGTGTATGGCAGCCGTTTAAACTTGGGAGGGGGGGTCGTCCTTGAAGCAGCCACTAGCCAGCGAAACCCTCCATAGCTGACTTCATTCATGAAAAGCTAAGTGGTTTACCACATTATAAAATAATGTCTATAGTCTAAACATATAAGACTTTGAGATGATAGTTGATGTTCACCATTAAGCATTAAGATCAAGAACATAAGAACATTAAGATTACATTTTTAGGGACCGGTGATGATTTTGGGGTGGTCAAACGTAGCATTGAAGTTTGTTGCCCGCTTGATCCCCATGCTGAGGTCTATTAAATTCTCATATAACATTTGCAGTGTTTATAGGTAAGCTTGGATTATTTATCGTCAGCGATAGTTGGTAAATGTAGCATAAATTCTGGTGCATAGATTTAGGTGCACTGGGACATATTCTATAACTAAGCGTGGAAATTTCAGAATGCCCACAAAATGCCCATTTCCCTGCCCATAAGCATGCCCATTTTTGCCTGCATGCATTAGAAGTTTGACACACATTGTTACAGAATACGCTTAGCGAGTTGTGCGCCTAAATTCTAATCAGTGCCAATTAGTGCACATTATTGTTTGTTAAGAGCTGTTATCAATGCTGATTAGCTTGTTAAGCCAATTAAGTTATGCGCGTTGTTATAGAATATGCTTGGATTTTGGTGCCAATCTCTAGGTGCACTATCAGGGACATTTTCGAAAGAGAAGGGCCCCATCTTTCAACACAAATCGGGAGATGGGTGTCCTTCTCTCAGGGTTGCCCAAATTGACATAATCGAAAGCCAATTTTGGGCATCCTCAATTGCTTTCCGTCACGGGGACGACCAAAGTTCCCGGGGTGTGTCGACAGCTTACTGAAGGCAGGACAGGGGCGTGGTTAAGAGATGGGCGTCCTCGGCCGATAATGGAAAAAAGAAGGGCGTCCCTGACAAGCATTTGGCTGACTTTACTTGGTCCATTTTTTTTCACGACCAAGCCTTGAAAAGGTGCCCAAACTGACCAGATGACCACCGGAGGGAATCGGGGATGACCTCCACATACTCCTCCAGTGGTCAACAACCCCCTCCCACCCAAAAAAAAATATTAAAAAACATTTTTTCCAGCCTCTATGCCAGCCTCAAATGTCATACCCAGCTCCATCACAGCAGTATGCAGGTCCCTGGAGCAGTTTTTAGTGGGTGCAGTGCACTCCAGGCAGGCGGACCCAGTCCCATCCCCCCTAAGGGCTATGATAGTGTTGTACAGTTGTGGGGAGTGGGTTTTGGGGGGGGGCTCAGCACCGAAGGTAAGGGAGCTATGCACCTGGGAGCAATTTGTGAAGTCCACTGTAGTGCCCCCTAGGGTGCCCAGTTTGTTTCCTGGCATGTGAGGGGGACCAGTGCACTACGAATGCTGGCTCCTCCCATGACCAAATGGCTTGGATTCGGTCATTTTTGAGATGGGTGTCCTCGGTTTCCATTATCGGCGAAAACCGAGGCCGCCCATCTCTAAGGTCAACCATCTCAACATTTAGGTGGACCATCTCTAAGGTCGACCTAAATGTTGAGATTTGGGCATCCCCGACCGTATTATCGAAATGAAAGATGGACGCCCATCTTGTTTCGATAATACGGGATGCCCCGCCCCTTCGCCGGGACGTCCTTAGAGATGGGCATCCCCGTTCGATTATGCCCCTCCACATCAAATCCAGGGGATAGTCTTCATTCAATATCAAAAAACAATGAAATGACTGATAATCTTCACTGAGGAATCAATAGATTTCATTAGTCTTCATTGAGGAATCAATAGATTTAATTCACTACTGCCAATTTTGCTTTGTTGGAGGAAAAAGTCTCAGTTCCCGCTTGAACGTTTTTGGCAGTTCAGAGCATTTATTTCTTGTCTCTGACCACATCCAGCTTTTTCTGTCATTGACTATCATTGGGGATTGTCTACTTGAAAGTTAAGTGCTTCTATTTTTCCCGCATAAAGATTGCACGGTATGATGTTCACAGAGGAATCTGCATAGTTATACAATTTACTGCACATGTAAAATATATATATAAAAAAACCTTATAAATCGAATTAATAGGATATTGTTTGGAGGTTTTTTAATAGTCAATGATAGAAAAAAGCTGGATGTGGTCAGAGACAAGGAATAAATGCTCTGAACTGTTAAAAACATTTACCAGCAGGGACTGAGGCTTTTTCCTCCAAACAAGCAAAATTGGAAGTAGTGAATGAAATATATTGATTCCTCCGTGAAGACCATCAGTCATTCTGCTATTTTTTTTTATAGAGCATGGAAAAGTGAGCCATCAGATTTGAACAACTAAATTAATTTTTATTTATTTATTTATTTATTTATTTATTTATAGCATTTATACCCCACTGTTTCCCGCTCGATAGCAGGTTCAATGCGGCTTACATGGTATGGTATAAAGTATCCCAGAAATAAAACAAAGTATGGTACAAAGTATCACAGAGATGATACAAAGTATGGTACAAAGTATCACAGAGATAACCCAGTTATAGAGAGTAGGACAGTAGGACGATACGATACGGGGGGGGGGGGGGGGAGAGGATTGGAATTTGAGCGGTGCTAGTGATGTGGATGTGTATTAGGTTTAAGAATTAAGTTGGGTTGTTAGGGTAGGGGGAGTTTTTTTTTACAAAGCAGCGGTAAGCAACGGTAAGCCCAATGCATACTTACCACACGCTGAAATGGAGCTACCAACGGGTCCAATGCGGCCACCAGCGGTGCTATTTCTGACACTCTGGAAAATCTTTTCTCTAGCGTGGTGCTAACCTGGAGGTAATCGAGCATCGTCGTACGCTACCCGGTTACTGCTGGGTTACAGCGAGAGCCCTTACCGCCACCTCAATGGGTGGGGATAAGTTCTCCCTGCCACATGGCCACATGGTAAGGGTTATCTTACTGAAATGGCTTTTTTTTTTTTGGGGGGGGGGGGGGTTACCTGCTGTGGTAAAAAGGGCCCTGGCGCATGGGAAAAATGATCACAGGGCCCTTTTTCCCACAGTTTAGTAAAAGGACAGCTAAATAAATGTTATACTCTCCGAGTGGGTGAAGCCTTATGTTTTAGAGAATCTGCCAATAAGTTCCAGAAATGAACCTTGTGTTAGTGTTATGGGTCAGACAGTCGACAGCAGTGGAACATAGTTATGTAGGTTCTGTGACTCTGGAAGGAAAGGTCTAGAATGGTGAAGGGATTTAACATTGCTATCTGCAGCTTTTTAATGCCTCTCCTGGTCTGTAAATGACATTTCTTTCTGTTACAGATCTTTGCAGGAAAATACACAGCTCAGGAAACAGCAAGGCAAACAATTCAGTGTTAAGTTACATAATGAATACACAGACTTGATTTTTTTGTTTAAACCTAATTTTTTTTTAATTAAACACCACAAAGCAAGGAACAATACAATGTCTCAAACCAATATGATAAGGAAGGTTTGGTTATGATAAAATTGCCATTCATGCTAGACTTGATTCAGTTATTATCCATAAGGAGTGGAACAGTAGCCTGGTGGTTAGAGCACCTGTCCTGAGGTCCAGAGGTAGCCAGGTCAAATCTACTAGTACTACTACTACTATTAAACATTTCTATAGCGCTACTAGACTTACGCAGCGCTGTACAAATTAACATGAAAAAGACAGTCCCTCCTCAACAGAGCTTACAATCTAAATTGGACAGACGAACAGACAGCTAGGGGTGGGGAAATTGCCGTGGTAGGGGTGATAAGTGAGGGTGTTGAGTAAGAGAGTCATGGTTAGGAGTCAAAAGCAGTAGCAAAGAGGTGGGCTTTAAGCCTAGACTTGAAAACAGCCAGAGACTGAGCCTGACGTACCGGCTCAGGGAGTCTATTCCAGGCATAGGGAGCAGCGAGATAGAAGGAACGGAGCCGGGAGTTAGCAGTGGGGGAGAAGGGGGACGACAGGAGACATATTTACCCAGCGAACGGAGTTCACGGGGAGAAGTGTAGGGAGCGATGAGAGCGGAAAGGTACTGAGGAGCTGCGGTGATTTAACCAGAGCTGACATTGTGATGTCATAATGCCTCAGTCCACCAATGCCTAAGAGCCAACCTCATCAGTGATGTCACAATGGCTTGACTGTCCTATACTTGGCTCATACTACTACTACTACTATTAAACATTTCTATAGCGCTACTAGACTTATGCAGCGCTGTACAAATCAACATGAAAAAGACAGTCCCTACTCAACAGAGCTTAAAATCTAAATTGGACAGACGAACAGACAGCTAGGGGTGGGGAAATTGCCGTGGTAGGGGTGATAAGTGAGGGTGTTGAGTAAGAGAGTCATGGTTAGGAGTCGAAAGCAGTATCCCCCTATTGCTGCCGTGTGATCCTTGGGCAAGTCACTTCACCATCCATTGCCTCACCTTAAGTTCTCCAGCAACAGAGAAATACCCAGTGTACCTAAATGTAATTCACCTTGAGCCACTACTGAAAAAGATGTAAGTCTAGGAACCAGATTGCTACTTAATTTACACTGCTGGATTCAGCTATCTGGGCTCTAAATGGTAGAATTCAATACTAAAGGCTATAAAAAGTATTGCGAATTGCCTTCAGTTTCAGAAAAGATTTTAAAACCTACTTTTTCAAAAAAAATCTTATGGTTAATTGAATCTGTTACTGATGTTTCAACACTGTTATGTAATTTTATAATTTACTTATAATTATTTTTCTAGCTGTTAATTGTAAGCTATATTGAACTGAAACTTGTTTTTTTTTTATTATAATTATGGGATATAAGAATGAATAAATAAATATTCAAACACTCCGCTCCATAATGACTGGTGCTCCCACTTTTGAAAGTAGCTCTAATCAACAGAACATTACAAACTCAATCGGTGGCCATCATAGGAGCCGACTCTGTGGGTACTGTGGGTGCTTGAGCACCTCCAATATTGAGAGAATTCCTTGTATGTGTCCCGAAAAGGGTTATTTCCATTGGGTTTAGCACCCCCAATAATTGTGAAAAGTTGGCTCCTATGGTGGCCATGATTTTGTCCTCTCACTTTCGTGCCGCAAGCCCCCCCTTTGCTTTATAATTACTTGTGCTGCTCTCCCCTATATTTTTTCAACTAGAATTTTGGGGGTTACTCTGGATAACACTTTGTCTTTTCACTCTCATATTTTAGGACTTGTCTCCTCTTCTTCTTGCACACTGGGACGTCTTCGCTCTATTCTTCGTCTTTCTTGATCGTAGTTCCCTCCATATTTTCTTCAACTCTCTTGCATTGTCTAAGCTCGACTATTGCAACTCGGTTCTTCTTGGTCTGCCCGCTTATCAGTTACACCGGATACAATTGGTTCAAAATACTGCAGTGAAACTTCTTCATAATCGAAAGAAATATGATCGTGTGACTTCCCTCCTTATTGCAGGACACATGCTTCCCGTGGTTTATGGGATTTCTTTCAAGGTTAACGTTCTCTCTCACTGCATTCGTTCTTCCAGTCTACCATCCTTTCTGGCTTCTCTTTTGATTCCCTATGTCCCTACCAGATCCCTTTGGTCAGCTAACCAGGGCCTGCTAACTGTCTCGTCTTTCCATCAGGTCTTTCCGGATGCTCTCAGGAACACCTGTTACAGGGGTCCTTTTACTAAGGTGGTTGAAAAATGGCCTGCGGTAGTGTAGATGCGTGTTCTGGGCGAGCGCAGAATCATTTTTAAGCGCACTTGCAAAAAAATGCCTTTTTACATTTTTGCTGAAAATGGACGTGTGGCAAAATGAAAATTGCGCGCATCCATTTTGGGTCTGAGACCTTATTGCCAGCCATTGGCCTAGCGGTAAAGTCTCACACAGTAACTGGGAGGTAATGACCTACACGCATGAAATGCCACTTGACATGCACTCAATATGCACATCCGAAAATAAAAAATATTTGTCGGATGTGCATGTCGGATGTATGCCAAAAATGAAATTACCGCAAGAGCCATGTGGTAGCTGGACAGTAACTCCATTTTGGCACACATTGGGCGTGCATAGACACTTACACGGCTTAGTAAAAGGGCCCCACAGTGTGGCAGCCCCTGCATCATGGAATACCCTTCCCCAATATCTACACCTTGAGCAGTCCCTTAATACTTTTAAATCACAACTAAAAGCCTACTATTTTTCCTTGGCTTTTCTCTCTCCTTTAGTCCCTTATCCTCAGGCATATATGCGGGATGATCTCCTTCCTCCTTATGTTTCTTCCTTTCTCCATTTCTCCTTTGGTTGATATATCCTAATTAGATTGTAAGCTCTGTTGAGCAGGGACTGTCTCTTCATGTTCAAGTATATAACGCTGTGTACATCTAGTAGCGCTATAGAAATGAAAAGTAGTAGTAGTAATAGTCTTTGGGATTCTGGAATCTTGCTACTCCTTATCCCTTATCCCTTATTTGTCCTGTTTGTCTGTCCTAATTAGATTGTAAGCTCTGTCGAGCAGGGACTGTCTCTTCATGTTCAAGTGTACAGCGCTGCGTACGTCTAGTAGTGCTATAGAAATGATAAGTAGTAGTAGCAGTCTTTGGGATTCCGGAATCTTTGCTACTCTTTGGGATTCTGACGGAATCTTGCTACTCTTTGGGGTTCCGGAATCTTGCTACTCTTTGTCCTTATCCTTTATTTGTTCTGTTTGTCTGTCCTAATTAGATTGTAAGCTCTGTCGAGCAGGGACTGTCTCTTCATGTTCAAGTATACAACACTGTGTACATCTAGTAGCGCTATAGAAATGAAAAGTAGTAGTAGTAGTAGTAGTCTTTGGGATTCTGGAATCTTGCTATTCTCTGGGATTCTAGAATCTTTCTACTCTTTGGGGTTCCGGAATCTTGCTACTCTTTGTCCTTATCCCTTATTTGTCCTGTTTGTCTGTCCTAATTAGATTGTAAGCTCTGTCGAGCAGGGACTGTCTCTTCATGTTGAAGTGTACAGCGCTGCGTACGTCTAGTAGTGCTATAGAAATGATAAGTAGTAGTAGCAGTCTTTGGGATTCCGGAATCTTTGCTACTCTTTGGGATTCTGACGGAATCTTGCTACTCTTTGGGGTTCCGGAATCTTGCTACTCTTTGTCCTTATCCTTTATTTGTTCTGTTTGTCTGTCCTAATTAGATTGTAAGCTCTGTCGAGCAGGGACTGTCTCTTCATGTTCAAGTGTACAGCGCTGCGTACGTCTAGTAACGCTATAGAAATGATAAGTACTAGTAGTATATAATCTTTGTTTCACCTTTTACCCTTTTCCTTTTTCTGTTGTTTGTCTTTTGTATGTTTCTTTCCCCATTTAATTTGCTGCCACCCATTGACTCAGTGGTAAGATCTCACGCGGTAACTGTGCAGTAATTGTCTATGCATCTAGAATGATGATTACCGCCTGGTTTCCACTGCACGCAGGAAAATAAAAATTATTTTCCGGTGTGCATAGCGGGCGCACATAAAAATTGAAATTACCACCTGGACCACTCGGTAGCAGGCTGGTAATTCCAAACTGACATGCGTAGGACATGCATTCGTGCCTATGCAGCTTAGTAAAAGGGCACTTCAGTTTGTTCATATGTATCTGCTCTGAGATGTCTGAATGGAGCAATCTCTCAAGACATTTTCCTGCTTCTCTGTTGAGCTTAATGGCCTCTTGCTGTTTTTTTTTTTCAATGTCAAATAAGCACATGCAGATAGTTTTGTGACAGTCAGAGAAGAACAACTGAGCAATATGCTATTTTTCTTCTTCTCTTTAGCTTAAAAATGTTTGCCTTGGAAAGGCAATTGGTGAGATAATATGTTATTAAAATCTCTGTTTATTCTTTTTGCCACATTAGGCATCACCCCTCAAGCAAATGCTTTAAATATTTCAGATATTGCCTTATAATGTACTGAGAAATTTCGATTGGTGGAATTCATTGCCAGAGATTGTGGTAAAGGCAGTTAGCTTAGCAGGGTTTAAAAAAAAGGTTTGGCCAGTTTCCTAAACCAAAAGTCCATAGACCATTATTAAAATGGACTTGGGGAAACTCCACTGCTTATTTCTGTTTTGTACTTTTTTGTGGATCTTGCCAGGTATTTATGACCTGGATTGGCCACTGTTGGAAACAGGATGCTGGGCTTGATGGACCTTTGGTCTGTCCCATTATGGAAATACTTATGTACTAAATGCTTTAAATAAATGGATTTCAACAAGAGAAAGATCTTGGGGTTACCGAAGAGAATACATTGAAACCCTTAGTTTAGTGTGCTTTGGCAGACAAGAAAACAATGTTTAATTAGAAAAGGGAAAATGAAAAATGATATGATAATGCCCTCGTACTGATCCATGATGTGACTTCACCCTGAATGTTGTGTGCAGTTCTGGCCACCCCATCTCAAAATGGATACAGCGGAGAGCGGACCTAGAACAATTTCAGAGAAGGGTATCCAATTTGATAAAGGACACAGAACGAAGCCCTAATGAAGAAAGGCTAAACAGGTTATGGCACTTCAGCCTGGAATAGAGACAGCTGAGAGGATGCAGGCAGGAAAGTTATATAATCGTGAGTGGAGGGGAATGTGTAACTAGGGACTGGTTATTTACCCTTCCAAACAATATTAGGACTAAGGGACACACCATGGGGGGCTAATAGGTGGCACCTTTAGAAAAATATAAATGTTTTGGTTAAACTGTGGAATTTGTTGCCATAGGATGTGGTAAAAGCAGTCAGCATAGCTGGTTTTAAAAAGGGTTCGAAAAGGTTCCTGGAGGAAAAATCCTTGCATCATTATTAGGCAGGTAGAGTTGGGAAAGCCACTGCTTATCCCCGGATATGAGTAAGAAGGGTTGGATCTATCGTTTGGGTCCTGCAAAATACTCATGATTAAGGATAAATACATTCATGCTTATGTTTATTCAGGTGCTTGATATACTGCCTTTCACCACAAATCAAAGTGGTGTACAATACTAAAATAGGGAAAAAAGGAAGGGACACCAATTTTTAATAGGAAAGAGAAAATAAACGGGTGAGGTGCAAAACGGGAACAGGTCAAGAGAGACAGCCAACTGCCTACTACAGCCTGTCACACAAAACCCAAACTGTTGATAGGAAATTATGGGAACACCTGGGAGAATAAGGGGGGGGGGGGGAAAGAATTCCAGAGAAAAGGAGCCAGACAAAAGGATGCCGAATGACCTGTAGAGTCAAGACAGGAGAGCCACAGAAAGATGGGAGCCAGAAGCAGAATGGAGAGCACATGAAGGACAGTAGAGGGTAATGAGGCTGGCCAGACAAGGAGAGGAACCTAAATGCAGGACCTTGAAGGTGATGGTCAAAATCTTATGGATGAAAAATCAAGGACAGAGGCTTAGTTCAGTTAGTTGACAACTGTGGTGAGTGAGAAAAATCAAAGACACGTGGCCAAAGAATAGTTAAGCGATCAATCCAGGACAAGAGGTGAGATGCTCCAAAAAAACTTTATTGAGGACCCTCAATAAAGTTTTTTTTTTTTGGAGCATCTCACCTCTTGTCCTGGATTGATCTCTTGAAGTTGTGTTTCCACCTGTTTTCCTTTTGTGTTGAACTTTTGTGGAAATTTTGGACCTTTTATTTCTACAAAGAATAGTTAAGACCATTCACAGCTGTACTGAGCCATGAACCCACTGTCCCCATTCAGGTCTAGGGTTATGATGAGTTTCATTTCAGCAGTTTCATATTAGAGTGTCCCTTTGAAGGTCAGATAGAGAGTGTCCTGGAAGGCTGAAATGTTCTCCTACTGGGTTTTGACTGTTGCTATTTCTAATGTCCTATTATGTCCATTTAATCTATATCTTAGGGGGGGGGGGGGTTGTTTATTTATTTAAAATACTTATAACCTGCTCAAGCCAAATTATTCTGATTTGATCCTGGCAACCTGGGTTCAATTCCCACTGCAGCTTCTTGTGACTCTGGGCAAGTCACTTAACCCTCTGTTGCCCCAGGTACAATTATCTACCTGCATATACTAGGTAAACCCACTATGAATGTAGTTGCAAAAAAAACACAGAAAGGTGGTATCAAAGTCCCATTTCACTTTCCTTATTTTAGAGTCTAGATGGAATGTTGCTACTATTTGAGATTCTACACAGAATGTTGCTAGTGGAGGAGTAGCCTAGTGGTTAGTGCAGTGGACTTTGATCCTGGGGAACTGAGTTCAATTTCCTCTGCAGCTCCTTATGACTCTGGGCAAGTCACTTAACCCTCCGTTGCCCCAGGTACAAATAAGTACCTGTATATACTATGTAAACCACTTTGAATGTAGCTGCATAAACCACAGAAAGGTGATTTATCAAGTTCTATTTCCCTTTCCCTAGTTCAGATTTTACATGGAATGTTGCTACTATTTGAGATTCTGTTGCTACAATTTGAGATATTACATGGAATGTTGCTAGTGGAGGAGTAGCCTACTACTACTACTACTTAACATTTCTAGAGTGCTACTAGGGTTACGCAGCGCTGTACAAATTAACAAATAAGGACAGTCCCTGCTCAGAAGAGCTTACAATCTAAAGGACGAAATGTCAAGTTGGGGTAGTTTAGATTTCCTGAGAAGAGGTGTAGTGATTAGGTGCCGAAGACGACATTGAAGAAGTGGGCTTTGAGCAATGATTTGAAGATGGGTAGGGAGGGGGCCCGGCGTATGGGCTCAGGGAGTTTGTTCCAAGCATGGGGTGAAGTGAAGCAGAAAGGGCGAAGCCTAGAGTTGGCAGTGGTGGAGAAGGGTACTGAAAGGAGGGATTTGTCACAGCCTAGTGGTTAGTGCAGTGGACTTCGATCCTGGGGAACTGAGTTCAATTCCCACTGCAGCTCCTTGTGACTCTGGGCAAGTCACATAACCCTCCATTGCCCCTGGTACAAAATAAGTACCTGAATATATGCCGAAAATTGCCGCGCATCTGTTTTGGGTCTGAGACCTTACCGCCAGCTATTGACCTAGCGGTAAGGTCTCACGCGGTAACTGGGCAGTAATGGTCTACGCGCGTAAAATGCTGATTACAGCCCGATTACTGCCCGCGCGCCAGAAAATAAAAATATTTTCCGGCGTGCTTAGTGGGCGCACATTAAAAATAAAGTTGCCACACAGTAGCCAGGCAGTAACTCAGAATTGCCACATGTTGGGTGTGCCTAGGCGCTTAAGCGACTTAGTAAAAAGACTACAGATATATCTAGACACAAAAACTACAGTGCCTTCCTTTATCAAAACCTTCTCTTACTGTGTCACAGGGCTGCCGAGAGGGGGGGCAGGGGGGACAAAATTCCCCAGGCCTGAGCCTCCAACGGGGGCCCGGTGCCGCAGTCCCCGGACTTACCCGCCCACCTTCGTCTCCGTCGACCGTCCGCCACCGGGTCCCCTGCATTCGAATCGGTAGCACCGCGACCTCACCTCTGTGTGAAAGTGGCAGATCACCTCCCTTCGGGCCTTCTCTCCCTGTGTCCCGCCCTCGTCTGATGTAACTTCCTGTTTCCGCAAGAGCGGGAAGGCCTGAAGGAAGGCGATCTGCTGCTTTCACAGGGAGGTGAGGCTGCGGCACTGCCGATTTGAATGCAGGGGGCCCGGTGGCGAACGGTCGACGGAGCCGAGGGTGGGCGGGTGAGACCAGGGACTGCGGCGCCGGGCAACCTGAGTGGCGATGGGGGGGGGGGGGGGGGGGCGGGCCCGGCTCAGTCTCTCAGCGACCCTGCTGTGTCAAGTATAAAAATGAGTAGTGTTTCTGACCTGCTTTTCTTATGTAGACATCAGAGAGACATTGCTGGAAGATGGTACATGGAGGGGCATAATCGAATGAAAACGTCTATCTCCATGGGCGTTTATCTCCGAGAACGGGTCCGTGAAGGGGCGGACCGAACCGTATTTTTGAAAAAAATAAACGTCCATGTTTTATTCAACAATTTGTGAGCTGGGCGTTTTTGTTTTTCAGCGATAATGGAAAATGAAAGTGCCCAGCTCAAAAACGAATAAATCCAAGGCATTTGTTCGTGGGAGGGGCCAGGATTCGTAGTGCACTGGTCCCCTCACATGCCAGGACACCAACCGGGCACCCTAGTGGGCACTTTTACAAAAACAAAAAAAAAAAGGTAAAAGAGCTCCCAGGTGCATAGCACCCTTCCCTTGTGTGTTGAGCCCCCCAAATCCCCCTCAAAACCCACCGCCCACAAGTCTACACCATTACTATAGCCCTAAGGAGTGAAGGGGGCACCTACATGTGGGTACAGTGGGTTTGGGGGGCGGTGTGGAGGGCTCCCATTTACCAGCACAAGTGTAACAGGTGGGTGGGGATGGGCCCGGGTCTACCTGCCTGACGTCCACTGCACCCCCTAATAACTGCTCCAGTGACCTGCATACTGCTGCCAGGGAGGTGGGTATGACATTTGAGGGTGAACATAAAAAGTTGTGAAACGGCATATTTTTGTGGTGGGAGGGGGTTTGTGACCACTGGGGGAGTCAGGGGAGGTCATCCCCGACTCCCTCCAGTGGTCATCTGGTCATTTAGGGCACTTTTTGGGGCCCTATTCGTGGAAAAACAGGGTCCAGGAAAAGTGCCCTAAATTTTCGCTAAAAACGCATATTTTTTTTCCATTATCGGCGAAAGGCGCCTATCTCTGATCGGCCGATAACCACACCCAAGTTCCGCCTTCACCACACCTTTGACACGCCCCCATCAAGTTTGTCCGCATCCGCGACGGAGTGCAGTTGAAAACGTCCAAATTCGGCTTTCGATTATACCGCTTTATTCGTTTTTGTGAGATAAACGTCTATCTCCCGATTTGGGTCGCAATATAGGCGTTTTTCTTTTTCAATTATAAGCTGGATAGTAAACTGAAGGAGGAGTAGGTGAATGAGCCCCAGATGTTATAGTTGATGCTGGGTCTTATGGTAGTGTCGCCTGGGTGAATATAAGGCTAGAGTTGGCATCTGGGCTTCTGGCAGGGTCTTGCTCCTAAGTAGATTTCATTGTTGAGCAGTTTATGATTGCTGGTGAGTATCAATTTGAGATTAGGAGATGGTCAGAATGCCAGGATAGGGCTGCCAGCATTGTCCAGGATGGGTTGTTAATGATTTCATCTGGGAGCTGTAGGTGAAAAACAGGGGTGTTCTGTTTTTTTCTTTTTTTTTTTTTTCTAGGGTGGTCCTGTAGCAGATTGTCTCTGGGTATTTGTTAGTCTCTGTTGATCTGCTATCTGACTTTATTGAGTAGATAGTGTAATCTCAAAGAGGTCTGTGTAGTTTATTTAGATGGGAGTTTCTCTTAGAGGGGTCAGATCAAATTTGGTTGTACTGTAGGGCTTAGCTGCAGACAATGCACCTAGCTGTAGATGGTGGTTGGAAGAAGGAAGCATGTACATATGTGTAGTAGTTAGTGGGCTTCTCGTATAATGTGGTTCTTATGTGTTCCTCGTTTAATTGCACGGAAGTGTCTTCAAAACATACCTACTATGTGGACTGTTCTAAACTCATATTACTGGTGGGCTGGAGTTTGTTAAATCCCTAACAGAATTTCTTCAGGGCTTGAAGTCCATAGGCCCAGATGATAAAGATGTCCTCAGGAGAAACGTTTGTTCCTGGGTGCCTTCCCAGCCAAGGGACCCTGCTGTAAGATTACACCCGAGGATGGTAATTTTTTAAACAATTTTTACACCTAAAATCTCATTTTCTGCATCTACATGGGCTCTTATTAGATTATGCCACACCTAAAAGTGTATACGATGCAAGCTGGATGCAGGCAGGCATACACTGTCACAGTAGTCGTGCTCAGGGCAGAGACTAGGCACAGCAAGGGCAGAGTCATGATTTAATGTGGAGGAAAAGTCCATAGTCTGTTATTGAGATGGACATGGGGGAAACAACTGCTTGCCCTGGGATTTGTAGTATGGAATGTTGCTGCTCTTTGTGACTCTGCATGGAATCTTGTCACTCCTTAGGATTCCAGAATCTTGCTATTCTTTGGGGTTCCTTATGGAATGTTGCTACTCTTTTAGATTCTGAGTGGAATCTTGTCACTTTTTAGGATTCCAGAATCTAGCTATATGGAATGTTGCTATTCTGCGATTTTGCATAGAATCTTGTCACTCGGATTCCAGAATCTTGCTATTCTTTGGGGTTCTACATGAAATGTTGCTACTCTTTTAGATTTTGACTGGGATCTTGTGACTCTCTAGGATTTCAGAATCGTGCTATTCTTTGGGGTTCTATATGGAATGTTGCTATTCTGCAATTCTGCATGGAATCTTGTCACTCTTTAGGATTCCAGAATCTTGCTATTCTTTGGGGTTCTACATGGAATGTTGCTACTCTGAGATTCTGCATGGAATCTTGTCACTCTTTAGGATTCCAGAATCTTGCTATTCTTTGGGGTTCTACATGGAATGTTGCTACTCTGAGATTCTGCATGGAATCTTGTCACTCTTTAGGATTCCAAAATCTTGCTATTCTTTGGGGTTCTACATGGAATGTTGCTACTCTTTTAGATTCTGAGTGGAATCTTGTCACTTTTTAGGATTCCAGAATCTAGCTATATGGAATGTTGCTATTCTGCGATTTTGCATAGAATCTTGTCACTCGGATTCCACAATCTTGCTATTCTTTGGGGTTCTACATGAAATGTTGCTACTCTTTTAGATTTTGACTGGGATCTTGTGACTCTCAAGGATTTCAGAATTGTGCTATTCTATAGGGTTCTACATGGAATGTTGCTACTCTTTGAGATTCTGCATGGAATCTTGTCACTCTTTAGGATTCCAGAATCTTGCTATTCTTTGGGGTTCTATATGGAATGTTGCTATTCTGCAATTCTGCATGGACTCTTGTCACTCGGATTCCAGAATCTTGCTGTTCTTTGGGGGTTCTACATGAAATGTTGCTACTCTTTGAGATTCTGAATGGAATCTTCTCACTCTTTAGGATTCCAGAATCTTGCTGTTTTTTGGGGTTCTACTTGGAATGTTGCCACGATTTGGGTTTCTGCCAGGTACTTGTGACCTGGCTTGGTCACTGTTTGGAAAACAGGATACTGGGCTAGATGGACCACTGGTCTGAACCAGTATGGCTACTCTTATGCTCTTATGTTATGTTCTAATGTGTATCTTTCATAAAATATGTGTGTAAATACGTATTGTAAGCATAGTGTCATGTTTGGTTAAAAGCAATACAAAACAACAAGGGAAATATTTCAAATGAATTCATTTAAAATACACATCATCCTACCCAATTAACCTTGGCCCCTGTTACAACATCATCCCCATATTGCCTTAAAGAAGCAGAGAGTTATTCATATAAAAATGAAGTACAATCTAGAGGACACTTTTAACTTAACAAGGTATGTGGATGTTTGTACAGAAGTCAAGTTAGGTTTTATTGTCCTGAATGAAAGAACAACTACAGGACACTATGAGTGCATTTTCCAGAGGGATCTATGAATATAAAAACTGGTGTTTATCTATGTTTGTAACAGACTTCATTTCGATGTGGCCAAACCCTGTTGATGCAGTAAAACGTTTCCTATTAGTCTCAGTAGAAAGTTTTCTAATGGTCAGACCAAAGCCTGCTGAAAAGTAGGAGGTCTCCTATTGGTCATGGTAAGAGAAAGAGGTGCTGGGAGGAACCCATGAGAGTGACAGGGGGAGCCGAGAAGGGGCCATGGCGGAAGAGGGTAAGAAAGGACACAGAAGAAGGTGAGGGGGGTTTGAACTGTTTAAATATTTATTGAAAAGATCCACCCAGGACACAATGTACATTTGAAAAAAAATATATCTACCAGGTTTTCCAGAAGTGCAAGAAGATATGGCCTGCGCTGGTGTAGACACGTGTTTTGGACACACGCTGGTCCATTTTTCAGCATGCCTGTAAAAATTGCCTTTTTTTGGCCAAAAATGGACGTGCGGCAAAATTAAAGCCAACGCACGTCCATTTTTGGCCAGAGACCTTACCGCCACCCATTGACTTGGCAGTACGGTCTCATGTGCTAACCGGCTGGTAAGAGTCAACGTTCATACACTGCCGACTACCACCCGGTAGAAAATAAAAAAAATATTTTCTGCCGTGTGTATCAGACGCACATAGAAAGTGGAATTCCCGCCCGGGCGATAGTTCCAAATTGATGCGCATTGGATGCGTGTAAGCGCCCTACACCCCTTAGTAAAAGGGCCCCGTACATTTTCATAGAAAACTGAAGGCTGAGAAGAAGAAATTAAATCAATATGGGACGGCATAGAGGTAATGTCTTTAAGCAGACAGTAGTGGTCTCTTGGAACAGTTTTGCAGTTCAGGTGACAGTCTGCAAACAGTGACATAATTCAGGCCTGCTTGAACCAGATAGAGAGGGTGACAGGAAGGGGAAGGGAGGGAGATGACTGGAGATCAAGTAGGGTCTGTAGTGATACAGCAGGCAGAGGGCAGCTTAGCAGAGGTTGGCCAAGTGGCCCTTATCTTCTGACAACTACAAGGTTGCGCTGTTAATATGTTTCTTACTGAAGAGGGTTCTTCATGAACAAGAACTGGAGATAAGTTGAAAGGGTCCAGGCCTCTGAGGGTACCTGCAGTAAAACCCTTCATTAATTACCCACGAGACCCTTTCAGCACATGGGCTATTGCATTTTATTTATTTATTTATTACATTTGTACCCCGCGCTTTCCCACACAGAGCAGGCTCAATGTGGCGTACATAGTAAAAAGTAAATCGAATTACAAAAAATCCTGAAGGAAATTATTACAATTTTTAGTAAACATAGTAGTAGTAGGGAAGGCTATGTAAATTGAACACGAAGAGGTAAACAAAGATAGGATATGTAAAGGAGAAGAATTTGGGGAGGGTAAGGCGCAGGAAGGATGAAGAGGAAAAGATTGGGGATGAGCATAAGGAGATTGATCTAATTCTGTATCACTTTGTCTGCCATCCTTTCCATTTATTTATTTATTTATTTATTGGGATTTATTAACCGCCTTGGTGACGTTTACTGAATTAGGGGGTACATGCAGAATCTATAACTATAACAGCAATTATGTGGCTAATTGCCACCATACATATCAATTTTTCTGCTGTGAAGATTAATGTATTTCCTGATGTTTTTCCAGGGCTACTCAACTTAGGCTGGAAGCCAAGAGTAGCAGCCCTGGGTGGGGTCTTTTTCTTGAAATATTCCTTGTAAATGCATTATTACGTACCAAGGGAAAGAGTTTATTTTTGAGGATTCTTTACATTTGGAGGATTTTATTAAAAGTCATCAGAAATGATTGCTTAGATAGGAGTCTGTGATAATTATGACGTATGTTATAGTTTTCTTTACTTGCTCCTATTAATATTACTGCCATCTTTCTCTCTTGATGAAGGCTAATAGGTAATCCTAATTGTTTCAGTTTGCTTTGTGTATTTCTTAGTAATGATCTTTTTCTTAGTTTCTTTGAGTTGGAAAATGTAAAAATTTTGCAATAAAAAAAATTTGCCATTGTAGAATACTAGCGTAAGTCTGCAGTTACGCATCGACTTTAGGCGCAAGCTGGCGTAAATGGTCGTGTCTAGCTGCTGATGCCTAGGCGTGGGTCTGGTAGTATTCTAGAACCAACGAAAAGAAGGTCCAAGTCTCCCGTAAAAACCACAAGAAACATCAAAAAGAACAGAAGGTAACCAAGACCCTACATGGTCCGTGTTTCGGCCAACCGGCCTTCTTCAGGGGTCTTCAAATTGACGTTTTTTATAGGCATTCGCAGTGGCGTTCCTAGGGGGTGGTGGTGCGTGCGGTCCACCCCGGGTGCATGCCGCTAGGGGGGGGGTGCCGCGCGAGCCTGTCCTCCGTTGTTCCATGCTTCTTCTCTGCCCCGGAAGTTCCGGGGCAGAGAAGAAGCATGGAACAACGGAGGACAGGTGCACGCGGCACCACCCCCCAGCAGCATGCACCCGACGGGGCGGGGGTTCCTTTGCGGGGGTGTCCTTTCGCTGGGGGGGGTCTGCGCTGCATCGGGTGGGGGCACTGCACCCGGGGGGCGGGGCACATCGGCGATCCGCCCCGGGTGCCAGCCCCCCCAGGAACACCACTGGGCATTCGTGTCTATGCTTGATATCAGATAGTACCAGCATTTGTATCTCTTATTCCATGAGAATTCTGGAGGCACATACGTATACGTCAATTTGAAGACCCCTGAAGAAGGCCGGTTGGCCGAAACACGGACCGCGTAGGGTCCTCATAAAAAGATTTTTGGGGCTCTTTCTCATTGCAGTTTGTATCTGGTCTATCTTGGTTATCTTCCATTCTTTTTGTTGTTTCTTGTATTCTAGAACCCATAGGTGTATGCAGGGGTGGGCTGAGATGCTGCCCCCATGGGCACAGATTCCGTTTCCCCCACCCGGGCCAAGTTCTGGCATCTTTCCCCTTCCTTCCTCCACCTTCTTTCTTCATGCTCCAAAGGCTGGCGACGGCGGCAGGCGCAGTTCCCATATGCTGCCCAGCTACCGGCACTGGCCTCTTCTCTGCGCGGCCGCCTCTGAGAAAACAGGAAGTTACATCAGAGAGGTGACTGCAATAAGGAGAAGAGGTGGGTGCCGGCGGCAGGGCAGCATATGGGAATTGCGCCTGCTGCTGCCGGCTTTTGGAATATGAAGAAAGAAAGTAAACTCAGGGAACGGTGTGGAGGAAGGAAGGGGGAGGTGGGAGTGCCGCCTGAGGCCTCCGCCTCAGGTGGCCTAATAGTTGGGCCACCTCTGGATGTAAATGTAACAGTTGCATGTGAGAGTGATAGCTGAGTGGTATGCTATAAATTATTTATTTATATTTTGCTCACACCTTTTTCAGTAGTAGCTCAAAGTAAGTTACATTCAGGTACTCTGGATATTTCTCTGTCCCAGAAGGGCTCACAATCTAAGTTTGTACCTGAGGCAATGGAGGGTTTTGCCCAAGATCACAAGGAGCAGCAGTGGGATTTGAACCAGCCACACCTCTGGATTGCAAAACCAGTGCTCTAACCACTCCTTTGCTTGCTAGTCTTTAGGGTTCTGCATGGAATGTTGCTACTATTTGAGTTTCTGCATGGAATCTTGTCACTCTTTAGAATTCCAGAATCTTGATATTCTTTGGGGTTCTACATGGAATGCTGCTATTTTTTTTGAGATTTTACATGGAATCTTGCTATTCTTTAGAATTCTAGAATTATGCTCACACCTCACAATCTAAGTTTGCACCTGAGGCAATGGAGGGTTAAGTGACTTGTCCAATATCACAAGGAGCAGCAGTGGGATTTGAACCGGCCACCTCTGGATTGCAAGACCGGTGCTCTTACCACTAGGCCACTCCTCCACTCCATCAGTTATGTGCTGAAGTGCCATATTTAGATGTGTACATTTATGCCTCCATTGACATGGCGTAATTAGGTCCCCTTACATGTAGGCGAATAGATGACGACTTGTACTAGTATTCTATAAAGGAATCTTGGCGCTGACATGCTGTTATACAATTAGCTCTCAACATGCTGCATCTAGGCACCACATCTGTGGCACCCAGTTATAGAATTGCCCCCTAAATGCCCATCTGTTAAACTCACAGATGTTAGACAAATCAAAAATAAGAGAAATATCAGGTAAAGACATTGGTTGTCGCCATCTTCCTCCAGTAGACTCCTCATGCAAACACCTCTCTGGATGACAGCTACTCCTGATTCTGGGAATATTTCCAAACATAAAACACCTTCCCACTTCTCCTCTGATTAGGGTTCCAGCCTGAGAAATCACCCAACACTTAACACAGTAACATAGTAGATGACGGCAGAAAAAGACCTGCACGGTCCATCCAGTCTGCCCAACAAGATAAACTCATATGTGCTACTTTTTGTGTATACCTTACCTTGATTTGTACCTGTCCCTTTCAGGGCACAGACCATGTAAGTCTGCCCAGCACTATCCCCGCCTCCCAACCACCAGCCCCGCCTCCCACCACTGGTTCTGGCACAGACCGTATAAGTCTGCCCAGCACCATCCCCACCTCCCAACCACCAGTCCCGCCTCCCACCACCGGCTCTGGCACAGACTGTATAAGTCTGCCCAGCACCATCCCCGGCTCCCGCCACTGGCTCTGCCACCCAATCTCGGCTAAGCTCCTTAAGATCCATTCCTTCTGAACAGGATTCCTTTATGTTTATCCCACGCATGTTTGAATTCCGTTAACATCCCAAGCTCTTTGGCATTCCTCTACACATCCACTCTTCTTTAGGCCCACCTAGTTCATCTCTGGTACTTCACCCAAAGTTCAGACTTCAACTGACACATTCCTGGCTTGTGACTTCCAACCCTGGCAATGTAGGCAGCTGTCTCTGGCACCAAATTTTGATAGACACTGGAGTGTTACCTTCATGGCATGGTCAATTATTGGAACACTGTTCAAGTCAATAACATTGCATTAAGTAGGACCTGTGCTAAAATAGATGAATCAGTAGTAAAATAGCTCATCTTAATGGTAGCCCGCATTGATAACTATTCCTGGGTCACCGTGGAGGGGCATAATCGACACCCATCTCTAAGGATGTCCCGGTAAAGGGACGTGGAAACCCGTATTATCGAAACAAGATGGGCGTCCATCTTTCGTTTCGATAATATGGTCGGGGACGCCAAAATCTCAACATTTAGGTTGACCTTAGAGATGGTCGTCCCCGGTTTTCAGCGATAATGGAAACCGAGGATGCCCATCTCAAAAACGACCAAATCCAAAGCATTTGGTCATGGGAGGAGCCAGCATTCGTAGTGCACTGGTCCCCCTCACATGCCAGGACACCAACCAGGCACCCTAGGGGGCACTGCAGTGAACTTCACAAATAGCTCCCAGGTGCATAGCTCCCTTTCCTTCGGTGCTGAGCCCCCAACCCCCCCCCCCCAAAACCCACTCCCCACAACTGTACACCACTACCATAGCCCTAAGGGGTGAAGGGGGTACCTACATGTAGGTACAGTGGGTTTCAGGTGGGTTTTGAAGGGCTCACATTTACCAGCACAAGTGTAACAGGTAAGGGGGGGGGGGGGATGGTCCTGGGTCCGCCTGCCTGAAGTGCACTGCACCCAATAAAACTGCTCCAGAGACCTGCATACTGCTGTCATGGAGCAGGGTATGACATTTGAGGCTAGCAAAAAAAAAAAATTTAATTTTTTTGTTTAGGGTGGGAGGGGGTTGGTGACCAATGGGGGAGTAAGGGGAGGTCATTTCCAATTCCCTCTGGTGGTCATCTGGTCAGTTTGGTCACCTTTTTGAGGCTTGGTTGTGAAAAAAAAGGGACCAAGTAAAGTCGACCAAATGCTTGTGAGGGACGCCCTTCTTTTTTCCATTATCGGCTGAGGACGCCCATCTCTTAACCACACCCCAGTCCCGCCTTCGCTATGCCTCCGACACGACCCCGTGAATTTTGTCATCCCCACGACGGACTGCAGTTGAGGGCGCCCAAAATCGGCTTTCAATTATGTTGATTTGGGCGACCCTGAGAGAAGGACACCCATCTCCCTATTTGTGTCGGAAGATGGGCACCCTTCTCTTTCGAAAATGCCCCTGTTATGTGCCAAAAATTGAATTACCGCCTAGGGCACGTGGTAGCTGGACAACAGTGCCAATTTGACGTGCTTTGGACCAGGGGCGTAGCCAGAACTCATGGTGGGAGGGGGCCAGAGCCCGAGCCCTGCCACCCCCCAACTGCCACGCCGCCCGCCTCGCCTCCCCCCCTTCCTTGCCTCCTTGCCGCTTCCCCTCACCGCTCCCCCCCCCCCGCAAAGCAAATACCTTTGCTGGCAGTGGTTGTGGACCCCCGCCAGCCAAACCAGGGGCCCGGATGAAATTTGCGGGGGCCCAGGCCCCCGTGGCCCCCCGTAGCTACGCCCATGCGGCTCTGTTAAAGAACCCCCAAAGTAGATGAAGATTAGTTTGAAACTAGGATATTCCGCAGACCTCAATTATTCAAGACTCAGAGTGCCAAGCTAAAAATCCAAGGCAGGGCAGTGGCTCATCCATCCTTAGTTTACATATTATGTGTAATTATACAATCCAGAAATAGGATAAACAACAGAATGGTAATAATTACATTAGCAGTAAATATTATTTTACTCTCAATCATCCCTCACTTTTCTTCCTCTTTTCATTCCTTAGTTATTTGCTCTTTATCCCTGACTGTTTAGTATCTTATCTCTCCCCCCCCCCCCCACCTTTTTTTAAATCATTTTCCTTTTATCTCAGGATACATATAGACTTGAACAGCATTGAAAAAGAGCCTGTATGGAAGACGAGGGCAAGATTCCTGAAGAGAGATATGAGAGACTGAACAACAGCAACAGACAACATACACAGTAGTTATCGCCCTGCCCAAGGAAGTGTCTCCAGTTACACGGTGAAGGGTTTGCTTATTTTTTTTTCACACGTGTACTTATTGTTGAATAAATAATGAAACTATATCCTTTTCGTCTAGGCAATTTATCCAATGGGGTATCTTTCTCTCTTATTGGGGATTAAAATTAATATCTAATGATGTTTTGAGATTAAATACAGATAGGCCTTTTCTGAGAATTGTTTACATTAAACACATACACATTACAATCTTTGGGATTCTGCCAGGTCCATGTGGCCTGGATTGGCCACAGTAGGAAGCAGGATATTGGACTAGATGGACCATCAGTCTGACCCAGTATGGCTATTTTTATGTTCTTATGTGTACAGACAAATTATCTGTATATGTGTATGCATAGAGTGGAGGAGTGGCCTAGTGGTTAGCGCACCAGTCTTGCAATCCAGAAGAGGCTAGTTCAAATCCCACTGCTGCTCCTTGTGATCTTGGGCAAGTCACTTAACCCTTCATTGCCTCAGGTACAAACTTAGATTGTGAGCCCTCCTGGGACAGAGAAACATCCAGAGTACCTGAATGTAACTCACCTTGAGCTACTACTGAAAAAGGTGTGAGCAAAATCTAAATAAATATATGGAATGTTGCTACTATTGAAGATTCTACATGGAATGTTGCCACTTTTTGAGATTCTGGAATGTTGCTACTATTGAAGAGTCTACATGGAATGTTGCCACTATTTGAGATTCTAGATGGACTGTTGATAGTGGAGGAGTGGCCTCATGGTTAGAGCACCAGTCTTGTAATCCAGAGGTGGCTGGTTCAAATCCCATTGCTGCTCCTTGTGATCTTGGGTAAGTCACTTAACCCTTCATTGCCTCAGGTACAAACTTAGATTGTGAGCCCTCCTGGGACAGAGAAATATCCAGAGTACCTGAATGTAACTCACCTTGAGCTGCTACTGAAAAAGGTGTGAGCAAAATCTAAATAAAATAAATATTTTTAAAGAGATAGCTGTATATCCTGCCACAACCAACTGAAGCTTCAGCTTGGACCTGAGTGAATGATTCTGCAGAGACCAACCCATTCCATGGCAAGATCTGAATTCTGAGATATGGTTCTCTATATATTAATAAACCCAGAGCCCTCTTTTCTCATTATCAGCCCCATTTTGCATAGAATGTAGAGGTCAGAATTGAGACTTCCAGGTCGGAATGTTGTGTTTTTATTTAATCATTTAATTTATTAACATTTATATCCCACATTATTCAAAGTTACTTTAGTTCAATGTGGCTGACAGTACACGTCATAACATGAAACAAATACAAAATAGTCTAAAACAACAAAAAAAAGCCAATCAAAAATAATCATTTCATTTATTAACCACATCTGCTAATGCAGAGCCTTTCTTTTCTTTTTTTACAATAGCCATATTGGGTCAGACCAATGGTCCATCTAGCCCAGAACCTTGCTTCCAACAGTGGCCAATTCAGTACACAATTATCTGGCAGAAACCCAAATAGTAGCAACAGCCCATGTTACCAATCCCAGGGCAAGCAGTGGCTTTCCCCATGTCCAGCTCAATAACAGACTATGGACTTTTCCTCCAGGAACTTGTCCAAACCTTTTTTTAAATCCAAATACACTAACCACTGTTACCACACCCTCTGGCAATGAGTTCCAGCGCTTAACTATTCGTTGAGTGAAAAAAATATTTCCTCCTATTTGTTTTAAAAGTATTTCCATGTAATTCATCGAGTGTTCCCTGGTTTTTGTACTTTCTGAAAGAGTGAAAAATCGATTCACTTCTACTCGCTCTACATCACTCAGGATTTTGTAGACCTCAATGATATCTCCCCTCATCCATCTCTTTTCCAAGCTGGAGCCCTAACCTCTTTAGCCTTTCCTCATACGAGAGGAGTTCCATCCCCTTTACCATTTTGGTCGCTCTTCTTTGAACCTTTTCTAACTCCGCTATATCTTTTTTAAGATACGGCAACCAGAACTGAACGCAATACTTCTAGGAGTGCTCATGCAGTAAGAGCAGCCATTTTAGAATGAATGAATGATAAGAACCTAACAGTTTCCAAGTAGAAGTGTCACCATTTACATGTGGAAGTGGATCTCTGCTCTTGTGTGGCCAAAAGTGAAAAGTGAAGAGGCTAAGGGTTCTGTTTGGACAAAGATGGTATTGGCCCTTCCCACTCAAAGGGGTCCTTTTACTAAGGTGTGCTGAAAAATGGGCTGCACACCTGTAAAAAAGACCTTTTATAAATTTTTGCTGAAAAGGACTTGCGGCAAAATAAAAATTGATGCATATCCATTTTGGGACCGAGAACTTACCGCAGTGGCGATCCTAGGTTGGCTGCCACCCGGGGCGAATTGCTGCTGTGCACCCCACCCCCCCCTGGGTACAGCGGTGTCCATCCCCCCAGGGTGCAGCACGACACCCCCCCCCCCAGCGCAATGACACCCCTTCCCCGGCACATCAAGCCCCCCCCCCCCGGATGCATTCTTGGCTGTTGGAGGGTGCAGAGAGCAGCCGCGCACCTGTCGGCTCCACTGGCTCCCCTCTGCCCCGGAACAGGAAGTAACCACCCCCACTGCCCCTCCCTTCCTACGCCACTGCCTTACCACCAGCCATTGACTTAGCTGTCAGGTCTCTTGTGTTAACTGTGCGGTAATCGCCTACGTGTGTCAAGTCAGAGTTACCGCCTGATTTTTGCCACGCAGACGCATGTAAAAAATAAAATTAGCGCACAGGCCAAGCGGTAGCCAGATGGTAACTCCAAATTGACGTGTGTTGGTCACACATAGGCGCCTACGCTAATTAGTAAAATGGCCCCACAGGTTGTTAGGCATGGTGAAAGATCTGCTCCACAATGGACTACATCTTCCTTTTGCCCTCGATGAGATGTTTTCTCCAAGTTACTATGATCACATATTTTGAGCTGCGACCTCTGAGGAAGGCATACAGCCGAAACATGGACTGTCAGGCCCAGGTGACTTTTGTGACTTTTTCAAGGAGAATAAACCTTTTGGAAGACTATTGATTCCTGCTCGCTCTTTGGAACATTCCTCCACCCTGTTTGCTGATTGATTTTACAAGTTTGACATACATGTAAGCGGTATCATGCGTACCTGTCCTATTTTACAAACCTACACATGTGAGTGGCACCAAGTAATTCTGGAATTCTGCAATTTTATCGTGGTTGTAATTTGGAGGTGGTTAGGATTAGGTTTATTTGATATGCTGCTGTTCTTAATATATAACACAGTGGTATACAAATCAAAAATTATCAATAGAAATCAAACAAAATAAAACATGGAAAAGAAAATAAGATGATACCTTTTTTATTGGACATAACTTAATACATTTCTTGATTAGCTTTCGAAGGCAAGAGGTAACAACAGACAATAAAGTTCTCAGCTAAGTTCCAGGTACAGGAGGGGAGGGTCAAAAAATCAAGAGGCAGCGGAGAGAGGAGGGGAGAGGGTGGTATGGATGGAAACACAGTGGTCAAGCTAACTAATCGCTGAGAGGCCCTTTTACAAAGGCACACAAAAAAGTGGGCTGAGATTATGTGGGCGTATGGATTGGATGCTCACTTGACCATTTCTCCAGCGCATCTGGGAAAAAAAGGTTTTTGGGGGAGGGGTGGCAAAATGAAAACCAGCGGGCTCACATGTTACCCGCGCAGTAACCGTCCAGCGCATGCCAACTGCCGGGAACGCCCCACAGTAGAAAATAGAAAATTATTTTCTACTGTGTGTTTTCGGCGCATGCCAAACTCATAATTACCACCAGGTGAACGCACTAGCTGGGCGGTAATGCCGGTTTGACGCATGCTGCCCGCATGTGGTCCCTTATGCATCTTTAAAAGCGCTGCCGAAAACGTGCCAAAAAATCCAGATCTTTATGGCTGTTTTGAATCTGGGTAAAGATAATTCAGCACAGGTAATCACTAGGGAGACTGTTCCATATCATCGGCACTAAAATGTAAAAGGCAGTGCTCCTGGTTCTTTCATGTTTAGTGAGGTGCGGGACGTCAGACTCAGAAACCAAACGAAGGAAAACGACTTCGGCTGGCGGGGGTTGGGGTCCCCCGCCAGCAAAGGTAGGTGACGGTGACAGCAATAGTGGGCGGGGGGTCGAGAGGGTCGGTGGCAAGGGGGGGTCAAAGTTGTTGGAGCTGTCTGCAAGGGCAGGGGGAGGGAAGAGGTGTCGGCAATGGTGGGGGGGGGGGTCGGCGGCGCCAGGGGGGGGCTAAAACGTGCTCCCTCACCTCGGCTCTGGACCCCCCTACCGCTGAAGTCTGGCTATGCCCCTGGTGAGGGGCATTATTTTATATACCCCCTCACACCCGGCTTCCGAGTTGCGTGCACAATTAATTGACTAACAAAACTCAGAACATCAATAATTGGGTGCTAAAACCAATTTGAGGTTAATTGCCACTCATTAGAATTTGCGCACATATCAGGCAGCGTGCTATTCTATAAGGCAGGGCACCAATCTCCCATAACGCATATCCGAAAAGGGGACATCACCATGGAAGGGACATCGGCATGTCAGGGGCATTCCGAAAAGTTACACGCTTTGTTACAGATCACTGCGTCAATGCGCTTAACTGGAGTGTCAGCATTTACACCAGGCTTCAGCAGGCGTAATCTAACGCCCGTAGCTTGAGCACGGAAATTGGTGCTAAGTGCAATTCAATAAAGGGCGCACACTTTTGATAAAATTGTGCTCAGTGCTGAACTTTTTGGGTGCTCATTTTTGAGGGAGATTTAGAGAATTCCCTTCACGTAATGTTAAAAAGAAGAGGAGAAAGAGCAGAGCATTTGAGGAACTCCCCGCTGCCAAAACCAATAATCAGACAGACTTCGTCCATCAAAAAAAAAAAAAGAGCAAGCCTTCCACCTGCAAATGTGGACATCTGCCTAGGAGCAATAGAGGTTCTATGAAACCAAAGGCAGACGAAAGAGCCAAGGATATCAACAGTCCTGAAATATTCTATCCAGTTAAAAATAAACACTGTCGAATAAAGCAAACCAGCCAGGTTTCTGTGCTACTTTTCCAAGGCAAAATCTTGCACAAGCAGGGCTCCAGAAAACCATTATCTTCCAGATATCCTCCTAATTGAAACACTACTTCCTTCTCTATTAATTTAGCAAGGAATGGCAAACTGGAAATGAGTCTAAAATTAGTTATAATCTTTATCATCTAACCCTTCCTTTTCCAAACAAGGGGGGGGGGGGGGGTACAGCTTCTTTTAATAGATGAGGCCCCGACCCTCTTGGGATAAAGAGTCACTGACTAGATCAACATCTATTTCAACGAGGTATCCGAACATGACTTGACTAAACTGATTGAGACAGATCTAGCATACAATAAGAATTATTCGTGAAATGAATTTAGATCTTCAACTTATCCAGACTGAAGTCTAATGGGATAATGGTAACAGCAGAAGTAGCCACTTTGGCACACACAGTAAGCAAACAGTATTTATAAATTGCCTTTATCTTTCTTGTATCCTTTACTTCTTCTTGTGCAAATTATGTGAATATCTTCTCTTTAATTCTCCTTAATAACAGTGTAGCAAGTAGTACATGAATGTTTCAAAAAAAAAAAATATTATCCCTTACAGAGGCATCGTTTCAAAGCACTTAGGGCCCGATGCTCAAAAGTCCGGCGCTATTTTGAACGGTGCTGTAAAAATACTGCTGGAACAGCGCAGAACAACGCCCTAATGCTCAATGCTACTGAGATGCAAATTTAGGCGCGCTCATAGCGTTCAGCGTTAGGCAGTTCGGCAGGATGATTGTGCTTTGGCACCTGTGCAGAGGAGGTCCACAGTGTGCTCCGCTCCTGTGTGCATTCGCCTGGTAAAACCCAAACGTATGTACACATTGGTGTGTGTTTTCTGTGGCCTAAATATAAATGTTTTAATTTTTTTTAAAGCTTGAACGCTTATATTTAGACACAGGAAACAGATGCCAATGTGTGTTTTCACTTTGAGCATTTAAATTTTTTTTTTTTTACCATATTTAAATTTACACGCAGGAACCAGACTCCAATGTGTGCTTTCGCTTGGGTTTGCTGTTCCTCATGACCAGTGTTTAAGGCAGGGGCATAACCAGACTTCGGGGGGAAGGGGGTCCAGAGCCCGAAGTGAGGGGGCACATTTTAGCCCCCTCTGGTGCCGCCGACCCCCCCGCCATTGCCAACACCCCCCACCATTGCCGACACCCCCTCGCCATGCCGACTCCCCCTGCCGCCGCCACCACCACCACCAACAACAACTTTGACCTCCCCCCTGCCAACAACCCTCTCGACCCCCCTCCCGCCGCCAACCATCCCCCGCCATCATCGTCTCCTATCTTTGCTGGCAGGGGACCTCAACCCCCACCAGCCGAAGTCCTCTTCTTCCTTCGTTCTGTTTCTGAGTCTGACGTCCTGCACGTTGTATCCACCAGCAAAGGTAGGCGACAGCAGGTTGGCGGCGGGAAGGGGGGGGTCGAGAGGGTCATCGGCAGGGGGGTCCAGGGCCAAATCTACGGGGGCCCAGGCCCCATGGCTCCACGTAGCTATGCCCCTGGTTTAAGGGCTTACATGGGCTTCCTTCTGCTTCCAAAGGCAATCAAACCCAGCAGATTTTGCAGAAAGAATCATGAGCGAATCAAGAGAAATCCTCTCTTCCAGCACCCTAACGCCTGCTCCGAACTGGCGTTATTTTTTTGCAGCGATAAGGCAGTTTTGTTTCCGGCGCTCTTTTGTAAGCATTGGAGGAGGAAAAGAAAATGACCTCTTTAACATGAGCTTGACTATGGGGTTGCTTTTACTAAGACGCGTAGGTGCCTGCGCACGTACAACGTGCATCAAATTCGAACTACCACCTGGCTACCTCATGCCACGGGCGGTAATTCTAATTTCTAGACATGGTCAAAACATGCAGCAGAAAATTATTCCTATTTTCTACCGTGTGGTGCTAAACGGGCGGTAATCGACAGTGTACGTGCGCCGAAGATTATCGTTCGGTTAGCGCGTGAGACCTTACCGCTAAGTCAACGGGTGGCAGTAAAGTCTCAGGCCCAAAATGGATGCACGCTGATTTTTATTTTGCCGCGTGTCCATTTTTGACAAAAAAAAAGGCCTTTTTTACAGGTGCGCTGAAAAATGGACCTGCGTGCGTCCAATACACGTGTCTACACCAGCGCAGGTCATTTTCAGTGCCCCTTAGTAAAAGGACCCCTATATTAACATGCTACTTGTATTGTTTGTCTGTGTGTTCGTTTGTTCATGCACTCAGGGCCTTTCAACATTCTGCACAGGTAAATGCACTCACTGGTATGGACCCCCCTGCCGACGACCCTCTCGACCCCTCCTCCTGCCGCCAACCTGCCGTCGCCTACCTTTGCTGGCGGAGGACCCCAACCCACGCCAGCCGAGCCAAGGTCCTCTTCTTCCCAATCCCGCACAAGGCTTCGTTCTAGTCTGATGTCCTGCACGTTGTATGTAGAGGACATCAGACTCATAGAAACAGAACGAAGACTTGCAGATCAGCCAGCGAGGTCCTCTTCTTCCGGCGCAAGACTTCGTTCTGTTTCTGTGAGTCTGACGTCCTGTACATACAACGTGCAAAACGTCAGACTCACAGAGAAACAGAACGAAGCCTTGCAAGGACGTCAGACTAGAACTAGAAACAGAACGAAGCCTTGCAGGACGTCAGACTCACAGAAAGAGAACGAAGCCTTGCGCCGGAAGAAGAGGACCTCGCTGGCTGATCTGCAAGGCTTCATTCTGTTTCTGTGAGTCTGACGTCCTGCACCTACAACGTGCAGGACGTCAGACTAGAACGAAGCCTTGTGCGGGATTGGGAAGAAGAGGACCTCGGCTCGGCTGGCAGGGGTTGGGGTCCCCCACCAGCAAAGGTAGGCAACGGCGGGTTGGCGGCGGAGGGGGGGTCGAGAGGGTCGTCGGTGGGGGGGGTCAAAGTTGGTGGCGGGGGGGTTGGCAATGGCAGGGGGGTCGGCAATGGCAGGGGGGGTCAAAGTTGGTGGCGGGGGATTCAGCAATGGCGGGTGGGGGGGGTCAATGGCACCGGGGGGGGGGGTAAAATGTGCCCCCTCACCTTGGGCTCTGGACCCCCCTCCCACCGAAGTCTGGCTACACCCCTAGTTCCTGCATGATCCAGCTAGTGTGTTCTGATCAGTGTGCGTTCACCAGATAATGCAGAGTTAATGCAGGAGACCTTAGCACCTTCTAATGAGAACAAAAACAAAACAAAATGTCTGAAAAAGTGTAATGTTAATTCTGGGTTTAGTGTGCGGGAAACTCAGGCATTACACCATGATAAGCCCTGATTTCAGTGTATTTTATTTTTGTTACATTTGTACCCCGCGCTTTCCCACTCATGGGAGGCTCAATGCGGCAGGCCACAGAGGGTTAAGTGACTTGCCCAAAGTCACAAGGAGCTGCCTGTGCCGGGAATTGAACTCAGTTCCTCAGGACCAAAGTCCACCACCCTAACCACTAGGCCACTCCTCTAGCTAAAAGGTTACCCTAAACTGACAACATATGCATAAAACTGCCACAAATCTTTTAAAAGAAACATTTATGTGACTGGTGCCACTTCTAACTGTATAAATGCTTTTGAATTGACAAAGTTCCTTGTGAGAGACGCCTGAGAAAATTAAAAAGCCATGGAATAGGAGACAATGTCCTTCTGTGGATTAGGAATTGGTTATTGGACAGAAAACAGAGCGTAGGGTAAAATGGACATTTTTCTCAATGGAGGACTCATGGGCAAACTCATTCCAATTGAAACTGAACACTGAAAAAACACATTGCCTCATTCTCTCATCTCAACACAACAAGAACAAACCCACAACCATAACCACCCTAGAACACACCCTCCCTATCTCAGACAGCCTCAAAATACTGGGCGTCACACTCGACCGCAATCTCACTCTTGAGAGCCAAATAAACTCCGTAACAAAAAAAATGTTCTACTCAATGTGGAAACTTAAACACGTAAAACCTTTCTTCCCGAGGGAAATATTTTGGAACCTAATACAATCAATGGTTCTAAGCCATGCAGATTATTGCAACCGAATCTATGCGGGATGTAAAGAACAACTCACAAAAAAACTCCAGACCGCTCAAAACACAGCGGCCAGGCTGATATTTGGAAAAACACGTTTCGAAAGTGCCAAACCCCTTCGAGAAAAGCTACACTGGCTTCCAATCAAAGAACGGATCATCTTCAAAATCTGCACCCTGGTCCACAAAATTATCTACGGTGTAGTCCCAGGATACATGATAGACCTTATTGACCTACCAACCAGAAGCAGATCCAGATCATCTCGTACATACCTAAACCTCCGCTACCCAACTTGCAAAGGACTCAAATACAAAACAACCTACGCATCAAGCTTCTCCTACATAAGCGCACAATTATGAAACGCACTCCCAAAAGCTGTGAAAACAATCCACGGCCACCTGAACTTCAGAAAATCACTAAAAACCAACCTCTTCAAAAAGGCCTACCCTACAGATCCAACGTAGACCCCCACACCCGGCCACACAACAAAACCAATGATCGTACTGGACAATATATAACCTCCCTACTTTCGACCCTAATGGAGCCTGGAATACACCTACCTACTCGAACACAACACAACCATGTATCTGCTCTCTACCGGATTTGGCAAACGCCGTTACGGTACTGCAAATAGGTGGGAAAATGTGGGGTACAAATGCAACAGATAAATAAATAGTGGAGTGCCACAAGGATCAATACAGGGTCCAGTGCTATTTAAAGCAATTGTAAATGATCTGGAAATTGGAATGACAAATGATGTGATTTACGCTAAACACTAGAGACAACCATATATTCCTATATACGCTAGTGCGTCTATAATGTGACTTAGTAAACAGGGCATATATGATGATGGCATACATCTGAGGGTACTCAAAGAACTCAAGTATGAAATTGCTGATCTGCTGTTAGAAATATGTAACCTGATAATGCTCTGTTCGTTTATTTTGGCTTCTTTATTTGCCATGGATTGTTAATTTTGTTTGATTTTCTGTCTGTTTTATGTTTGACACAAAAACCATTAATAAAAATATGAATTAAAAAAAAAAAAAGAAATATGTAACCTGTCGTTAAAATCGTCCATAGTACTTGAAGTACTTGCTGGAGAATATAGTGAAGGTTGTTAGCTTGGCAGAGTTTAAAAAGGGATTGGACGGTTTCCTAAAGGACAAGTCCATAGACCGCTACTAAATGGACTTGGGGAAAAATCCATAATTTCGGGAATAACATGTATAGAATGTTTGTAAGTTTGGGAAGCTTGCCAGGTGCCCTTGGCCTGGATTGGCCGCTGTCAGGGACAGGATGCTGGGCTCGATGGGCCTTTGGTCTTTTCCCAGTATGGCATTTTTTATGTACTTATGTAAGATTGGAGAGTGGCCAATGTGACGCCGATTTTTAAAAAGGGTTCTAGGGGTGATTTGGGAAATTACAGACTGGTGAGCCTGACGTCGCTGCAAGGCAAAATATAGGAAGCTATTATAAAGAATAAAATTACAGAACACATAGACAAACATGGTTTAATGGAACAGAGTCAGCATGGGTTCACCCAAGGGAAGTCTTGCCTCACCAATTTCTTTTGTTTCGTTGAAGGCGTGAATAAACATGTGAATAAAGGTGAGCCGGTTGATGTAGTGTATCTAGATTTTCAGAAAGCTTTTGAAAAAGTTCCTCATGAGAGACTCCTGAGAAAATTAAAGAGTCATGGGATAGGAGGCAATGTTCTGGTGTGGATTAGGAATTGGTTATTGGACAGAAAAGAGAAGGTAGGGTTAAACTGTCATTTCTTTCAATGGAGGAGGGTGAATAGTGGAGTGCCGCAGGGATCAGTACTGGGACCAGTGCTATTTAACATATTCATAAATGATATGGAAATGGGAACAATGAGTGAAGTGATTAAATTTGCAAATGATACAAAACTATTCAAGGTTGTTAAAACACATGCGGACTGTGAAACATTGCAGGAAGACCATAGCAAATTGGAAGACTGGGCAACCAAATGGCAGATGAAATTTAATGTGGACAAATGCAAGGTGATGCACACTGGAAAGAATAATCCGAATCATGCTAGGGTCCACCTTGGGGGTCAGCGCTCAAGATAAAGAATTAGGTGGTGTTGTAGATAATACGCTGAAATCTTCTGCTCAGTGTGCAGCGGTGGTCAAAAAAATAAACAGGATGCTAGGAATTATTAGGAAAGGGATGGTGAATAAGACCGAAAATACTATAATGCCTTTGTATCGCTCCACGGTGCGACCACACCATGAGTATTGCATTCAGTTGCTTTAAGGCAGGGGTGTAGCTATGGGGGGCCATGGGTGCCTGGGCCCCCACAAATTTCATCCGGGCCCTTGGTTTGGCTGGCGGGGGTCCCCAACCCTTGCCAGTCAAAGCCTTCTTCAGCGCCGGTGCAGCTGCGTTCCTGCCCTGCCCTTCTCTCTTCTTGCTCCTCTTGTCCTGTGAACGCTGACGCTCATTTGCGTGAAACTGAGAAGGAGCGTCAGCATGCACAGGACAGGAGGAGCAAGAAGAAAGAAGGACAGAGCAGGAAAGCGGCTGCGCCGGAGACCGGTTGGGGACCTCCGCCAGCAAAGGTATTTGTTTGCGAGGCGAAGGGGGGTGCGAGGAGGCGCAAGGCGAGGCGGTGGGGGGAGGCGAGGTGAAGCGAAGCGAGGCGTGGTGGTGGGGGGTGGCGGGGCAGCACTCAAAATGTGCCTCCAACCTCGGGCTCTGACCCCTCCCACCGTAAGGTCTGGCTATGCCCCTGCTTTAAGGATATGCATTCATTTGAAATAACATGGAAAAATGTCAAGAATATTTCCCCTGTCATTTTCCCCCACATGACATGAAAACTCCCAAAATTTCAGTTTTTTTTCCTGTATCAGAAGGAGTGTGCAGTCTATGAAAGGTGCACAGTGTTTCCCGATAGTGTATATGTCCATGTGCTGCCAAGAAGCAATGTGCACCCTTTACGACATTATCTACGAAAGAAAAAAAGACGAGTGAAAATATATGAGACCAAATGAAATCTCTTGTGAACGACCCTGGAAACTAAGCCAAATGAAAGCTTTTGGACTGCAGACCCCTAATTGCTTCCGGTGGAAGCACTGTTTTCTGTTTTGAGAACAGAGGGGTCCTTTTACTAAGCCACGGCAAAACTGACCTGCAGCAGTGCGAGCGCGTCTTTTGGGCACACGCCAGGCCAGTTTTTCCCGCATCCTGGCAAAAGGGCCTTTTTTAAGGGGCCAGGAAACGGATGTGTGGCAAAATAAAAACCATCACGTGTCCATTTTCAGCCTGAGACCTTACCACCACCCGGTGACAGCGATAAGGTCTCATGTGCTACCCGGGCGGTAAGCATGCAGTCTGTGCCCACTGCTGTTTACCAATGGGTAAGCGCCACACGGTAGAAAATAGAAAATATTTTTTGTACCGTGTGTTTTCGGCCAAATTCAGCATGTGACAAATTCAGAATTACCACCTGGGGCACGGGGTAGCCAGGCGGTAATGCTGATTTGGCGCATGCTGGATGCAACGTAGACCCTTACGCGCCTTCGTAAAAGGGCCCCAGAATAAGCTACTTGTACTCTGTGTTCGGTTTTTGCAATATTTTGAAACAGGCAAAATAGGATTATGCTATCAACATTGATTACTCTCTACCTGATCAGTGCTGAATGTGTGAATCTATTAGAACAAATATTTGTATCTGCATATTTAGGCACTGCGGCTGTACGGTATGTCTTATGCGTAGCCAGCGAAATAAGGAAATACCCCAACACTTTCAAGCCTCAAAACACCCAGAAACGGCTAAGATGCCTCACTCTTCCAGCCTGAGAATTCTGCAGAAAAGTGTAATAAACAGATTACTAATCCCCTCAATATTTTATTTCATGATCTGTTATGTTATTTCATGATCTTGACATTTCCATGTTATTTCAAATTAATGCATATCCTTAAAGCAGGGGCATAGCCAGACCTTACGGTGGGAGGGGTCAGAGCCCGAGGTTGGGGCACATTTTGAGTGCCACCCTGCCACCCCCCCCCACCCCACCGCCACGCCTCACTTCACCTCACCTCCCCCCACCGCCTCGCGCCTCCTCGTACCCTCCTTTGCTGGCAGGGGTCCTCAACCCCTGCCAGGCGAAGCCTTCTTCAGTACCAGTCTCCAGCGCAGCCGCGTTCCTGCCCTGCCCTTCTTTTTTCTAGTTCCTCCTGTCCTGTGCATGCTGACGCTCCTTTTCAGTTTCACGTAAAGGAGCGTCAGCGTTCACAGGACAGGAGGAGCGAGAAGAAAGAAGAGCAGGGCAGGAACGCAGCTGCACCGGCGCTGAAGAAGGCATATATGGACAGTAGCTTTACTGCTTATAAGTTTAACACTTTTCCTTATAAAGTGCATATGGAAATTGTATGTTAATGCTTTCTGTGTCTGGGTACTGGCAAAGTTTCAAAAGTATGCACATGTGTCTGTTTGGGGAGTTGATGTTTTTACATGTACTCTCGCTGTTTGGCACACACAGATTTTCTGAGCCATTATACAGGCATGCAATCGTGTTATCAAACCTCTTTGGGCTCAGGATCATCCAGTGGCAGCAATTAATTCTCAGTGCCCCGCCAACTGAAGAAGTCCTCTGCTGGAAGCCCCGAGTCTTAGCGATACTGGGGAAGTCAGCAGTGCACTTCCACCTGCCAATGCCTGTCCTCCCCCCTCCCCTCCATGCATGCTCATTTCATGTGCATGAATGAAGCACACGGGGAGGATGGAAGTGTGTCACCAACTTCCCCAGTGTTCACTTGGCCTAGGAAGTGGAGGAGGAGGGGGGACGAGGACATCTTGAGCTGCAGGGCTTGGGGATCCCCACCTACTAAGGGATTTTTGATGCTGAGGTGGGGTTGTGGAAGAAATGTGTGGGGCCATCCTGCCCACCCCGAAATTCACCTCTGGCTACACTACTGATCGAAAGTATTTGCATAAATGCAAACCTTTGCACAGCTTCACCCCGAGAATGTCCTTCCAGAGTCAAAAGAGGAAGAAAACTCCTTGCTTTCAAAATGTGAAACGGGGTGAAAATGATTAATGTAGGTAAACTCTGAACCTGTAATGACAGGGGCAGTAATCTAAGCCAATGGAACCAGAGCTGACGATCAAGATAAATATATTGGTCACTCTTGAGGAGGCTAGCAAGCCCCTTTTCATTTTAAGAACATAAGTTCTGAGGGCGAAGGGCTCATCCCATGTCTGTCCCTAACAGGGGGGTGAGCTTCACTTCGATGCTGGCCTAGGAGGCCATGGCGGGCTTTGGGCGAGGCCTTGCTCACTTAGGCCAGGATGGGTGCTGACATTGTGGGGGAAGGATCAGAACCCAACTGGAGGGGAGCCAGCCTGTGCAGGCTTGGATCTTCCATATGGGCTGTCATTTTTTGAGTTGCTGCTTGGTAGGAAGTTCCACCCACTTGGGTGGCTTCCCCCAAGCAGCTAAGAGGGTCACAATTGGAATTTTAAAAGGGGTGTGTCTTCCAGGGAGCAGGATGGAGGCGTCCTGTTACCCATCCCGCTCACCTTGGAATGTGGTTGGGTTTGTATAGTTGTTGCAGCTTGGGGGGGGGGAGGGGGTAGCCAAGATAGGAGCACCTTCAAAGGAGGTCCTTCAAAGAGATGGGACCTTAACACTGACCGAGTGGTCAATGTTAGGCCTATGTTTGCCTCCTCAATCCTAGAGGTCTAGGTCTGAACCTTGCCCTTGCTGGAATTGCAGGATAAGTTGGTTTAAGTTTGCTAGGGGCTCCTTGCTGGGGTATGGATGGATGCCTGGTTTTTGTGTAGATTTCTTATTTTCTGTTCATTGCTCAGGTCCTATTGTTATCACCATTAAAGTGAAGCTGCGGTCTCGTGGTTTACCAAATTAATATGATTTTTATAAGAAGAAGTTGTGATTGGTTATATTTCTCATGGTGAGGAGGGCGAAAATGTCTCGTATTCCCTGTTAGAATTTCCATATTGGATCAGCCCGAAGGGTGTGAAGCTTTCAAGGATCAGGGTGGCTGTAGGAAGTCGCCCTTCCATAGTTATTAGGGTGAAAATTTGTACATATGATATTCCTAGTAAGGTCATGGGAGGCATAAGAGTATCTGTGTCCTGAAAATGGCAAGGACAAATCAAACTCGGGTATACATATAAAGTATCGCATACCATGTAAAATGAGTTTATCTTGTTGGGCAGACTGGATGGACCGTTCAGGTCTTTATCTGCCGTCATTTACTATGTTACTATGTTAGAACAGCCATACTAGGTCAGACCAATGGTCCATCCAGGCCAGGATCCTGCTTCCAGCAGTAGCCAATCCAGGTCACAAATACCTGCAGAAACTCAGTTAGTAGCAACATTCCATATAGAATCTCAAAGAATAGCAAGATTCCAGAATCCTAGAGAGTAACAAGATACCGGAACCCCAAATAGTAGCAAGATTCCATGCTACCAATCCCAGGGCAAGCAGTGGTTTCCCCCATGTGCATTTCAATAACAAGCTATGGATCTTTCCTCCAGGAACTTATCCAAACCTTTTTTTAAACCCAGATACGCTAACCGCCGTTATCACATCCTCCGGCAACGAGTTCCAGAGCTTAACTATTCTTTGAATGAAAAAAATATTTCCTCCTATTTCTTTTTAAATTATTTCTGTGCAATTTGAGTGTCCCCTGGTCTTTATACTTTTTGAATGACAGAAAAATTGATTCATCTCCACCCGTTCCACTCCACTCAGGATTTTGTAGACTTCAGTCATAGTCTCCCTCATCCATCTCTTTTCCAAGCTGAAGAGCCCTAACCTCTTTAGCCTTTCTTCATACGGGAGCAGTTCCATCCCCTCTATCATTTTGGTAGCTCTTCTTTGAACCTTTTCTAATTCTGCTAAATCTTTTTTTGAGATACAGCAACTAGAATACAATACTCGAGGTCACACCATGAAACGATGCAGAGGTGTTATAATATTTTTGGTCTTATTTTGCATAGTTACTTCTGTATGTGTAGAAGGATGTATAAATCTGGTGCTGATGTCTTTTAAGTACTCCTTTGAAGTGAATTGAGGTGAATTATATCTTATACCTGTGATGTAGCCCCAGGATCGTTGGTTCATAGCTTTAATGGGAAAAGGTCATAACACATAACTTTACTACTACTACTACTTAACATTTCCAGAGCGCTACTAGGGTTACGCAGCGCTGTACAATTTAACAAAGAAGGACGGTCCCTGCTCAGATGAGGTTACAATCTAAAGGACGAAATGTCAAGTTGGTGTAGTCTAGATTTCTGAGTATAGGTGTGGTGGTTAGGTGCTGAAGGCGACATTGAAGAGGTGGGCTTTGAGCAGTGATTTGAAGATAGGCAGGGAGGGGGCTTGGCGTATGGGCTCAGGGAGTTTGTTCCATGCTTGAGGTGAGGCGAGGAAGAAAGGGCGGAGCCTGGAGTTGGCGGTGGTGGAGAAGGGTACTGAAAGGAGAGATTTGTCTAGAGAGCGGAGGTTACGGGTAGGAACATAAGGGGAGATGAGGGTAGAGAGGTAAGGAGGGGGCTGCAGATCGAGTGCATTTGTAGGTTAGTAGGAGAAGCTTGAACTGTAAGCGGTACCTGATCGGAAGCCAGTGAAGTGACTTGAGGAGAGGGGTGATATGAGTATATCGGTCCAGGCGGAAATAAGACGTGCAGCCGAGTTCTGAATGGACTGAAGGGGGGATAGATGGCTAAGTGGGAGGCCAGTGAGGAGTAGGTTGCAGTAGTCAAGGCGAGAGGTAATGAGAGAGTGGATGAGAGTTCGGGTGGTGTGCTCAGAGAGGAAAGGGCGAATTTTGCTAATGTTATAGAGGAAGAAGCGACAGGTCTTGGCTATCTGCTGGATATGTGCAGAGAAGGAGAGGGAGGGGTCGAAGATGACACCGAGGTTGCGGGCAGATGAGACGGGGACGATGAGGGTGTTATCAACTGAAATAGAGAGTGGAGGGAGAGGAGAAGTGGGTTTGGGTGGGAAGACAAGAAGTTCGGTCTTGGCCATGTTCAGTTTCAGGTGGCGATTGGACATCCTAGACCTTGATCTAGGCTTGCTCGACTCCTAGTGACCACACAAGGGACCCTCCTTGTGGTTTCCTTGGCATGATGCAGAAGTGGTTTGCCATTGCCTTCTCCTGAGGCGTATGTGGGCATTCTCAGGCAGAGGAAGGGGAGAAAATAACGACCTCAGTGAATCCCGAAGAGGCACTGGGACAGAACCTGCCGTGAGGAAGAAAACTGCACTGGGATTTATGAACCGCCTTTATGAAGAGATTCGCTCTTTACCTACTGGGAACTTGCATTCAAATTTGGGAAAAGATAGATTTGTTAAATAGGTAATTTCAGTGTCACGTTTTTGTTTATTTTTTTTATTACTCTGTGTATTTAACAAAGGCAGTTTTGTGTATAGTTTTGCCTTTAAAGTCTCTGTTTAGAAAGTCATATAAAAGCTGTTTAATTAGAGTGTAGTTTAGCACGTAAAGACACTATTTTAGATTTTAATATAACATCAGTTTGGAGCACAGCAAGTAGTTATAATAAGTCCTGACTCTAAAGGTGGGCTGTACTGGGAGAGTTTCTCTGAATATTGCCAGACTCAAGAATTCAAGCATTTGGTCATTTTGGCTTAATCAGCAAATGAGCAGGCTCACAACTAGATTTCAATGAGGTGCAGTGGCTTTTCTTCTAAGGACCAAAGCCATAATTGCATTGCATTACATCTATTTTTGGAAAAGAGATGGATGAGGGGAGATATGATTGAGGTCTACAAAATCCTAACTGGTGTAGAATGAGCAGAAGTAAATGGATTTTTTACTCGTTCCAAAAGTACCAAGACTAGGGGACACTCAAGAAAGTTACATGGAAATTCATTTAAAACAAATAGGAGAAAATACTTTTTCACTCAACCAATAGTTAAGCTCTGGAACTCATTGTTGGAGGATGTGGTAGCAGCGGTTAGCATATCTGGGTTTAAAAAAAGGTTTGGACAAATTCCTGGAGGAAACGTCCATAGTCTGCTATTGAGACAGACATGGGAAGCAACTGCTTGCCCTGGGATTTGTAGTATGGAATGTGCTACTCTGATTCTGCATGGAATCTTGTCACTCTTTAGGATTCCAGAATCTTGCTGTTCTTTGGGGTTCTCCATGGAATGTTGCTACTCTTTGAGATTCTGAATGGAATCTTGTCACTCTTTAGGATTCCAGAATCTTGCTGTTCTTTGGGGTTCTACATGGAATGTTGCTACTCTGAGATTCTGCATGGAATCTTGACACTCTTTAGGATAGTAACATAGTAGATGATGGCAGAAAAAAAGACCTGCACGGTCCATCCAGTCTGCCCAACAAGATAACTCATATTTGCTGCTTTTTGTGTATACCCTACTTTGATTTGTACCTGTGCTCTTCAGGGCACAGACCGTATAAGTCTGCCCAGCACTATCCCCGCCTCCCAACCACCAAAGAATCTTGCTATTCTTTGGGGTTCTACGTGGAATGTTGCCACGATTTGGGTTTCTGCCAGGTACTTGTGACCTGGCTTGGCCACTGTTTGGAAAACAGGATACTGGGCTAGATGGACCGTTGGTCTGACCCAGTATGGCTGCTCTTATGTTCCTTCCCAGCCATATCTGTATTTGATCATATTATTAGGTTTCAACCAATGATTTGCTGACATGAAGTTTGATGCATCACTACCTCTCTACTGCATGGGTACATTGGTATAAAACACTCTCTAGTCAAGTATTATGTTTCTCTGTACAAACTGCAGTAAGCTGGAAAGCATTTTGAATCCAGAGTGGAAAATCTCCCAGTAGGAGATTAAACAGGCAAAGCATAACATGTACAAACATCTAAACAAAGTTGAAATAGTACAAAGGCCCGGAAAATCCAGCAAAGCCACATGAAAAGAAAATGTAAGCAGGAAGTATGCGGAAAGTGTCGTGATTTTTTCTGTGTTTTTTTTCCCCTCCCAGCTATTCCATATAAGCACTTTCTTTTAGTTGGGGGGGGGGGGAGGGGGGTGGACGCTGTTTGAGCCTGCTTTGCGGGAAATATTTTAGACAACAGGGAGACAGGCCCATTTTTTTTTTGTTTGAGGGATGACTGAGATGGGAGCAGGAGTGGACAGAGAAGGAATCTCTTGTGAGTTTGCTTTCTGGCAATCCCTCTTGTCGCCCCCCCCCCGGCCTCTCCAATAACTGGGCAATTGTACGGAGTGGAATCCCACGGGAATTTCGTCTCTCTCCACTTGGTGGCGCTATAGCGGTCTTTACAGATTGGTTCATTTGCTGTCTCGAACACCTGCCCGAGTAGTTTAGGCAGGTTCGGCTAATGGGACGCTTGGAAAACGTGTAACCTGCAATGAAATGACGCCTGAAAGGAGGAGGAGGAGGATTCAGACGCACCCTTAAATCATAGCTTCTATTAGACAAGGCTATAAACTCGACGGGAGAAGTGGGGACAAAAAAACAGTCTATCAAAAAGAAGTAAAAAAAAAAAAAAAAAGCAGTGTTCTCCGTTCACTATGTGGCGCTACTGTAGAATGTAAACGTTTTTGTTCATTCTTTGTAACACGTATAAAAATAGAGTATACGACGCGGACTTATTGTGGAGAACGTGCAGCTGAGGAGAAGATTGCAATAAGAGGAGGCAGGCGCAGGGTTAAAAAGATAGTTCCCGGATTCATTTTCAGGAGCACCTGTCTCTATAGCCTTCATGGTGCGTCTGTTAAAGGGTTTCGGAATCCTCTTCTTCCCTAATCACGAAAGGAATCGGAAAGGGTCAGATATGAGCAATGCCAACGATCTAACTCGATTTTCAAAGTTTGACAGTGCTTGAACTTGAGAAGCTGCCTAGAAATTCACGGTTTACCTATAATAAACATAAAATTAGACGACTTCCGTGTTCAAAACAAAAAAAACAAATGCAGATCAGACTTCAGTCGCGTTCTGATTTCTTCGTTCAGAAAATGAAGTTTCTATTTTAAGAAGAAAAGGAATATAGAAATGACTATTAATCAGAGCACAGGGCGGTTCGGCACTAACGTACTTGGCCATAATCACAGAACTCTTTCAGTTCAAGTGAGCAGGAGATAAGTGACACAGAAACTCCTGTGGACTTGCAATGTATCCAAAAGTGAATTAATTGTCAATTGGCGCCGGGTGTTGATCCCGTCCTGCGCTTACCCCATCGAATGCATGGACTTGTAGCCTTGCTTTCCTCAGGGGCTATTAATGAGGGAATCAGAACTACTACAAGCCCCTGAATCTAAGGTAAAAAGAGAAACGGGTCCATGCACTCTGACAAAAACCTGGAGTTAGCAGCAACCCAACAGGGCAGCAAATACGAGGGACGACCACCAGTTAAAGCTTTAACTGTAATTGAATTGTGTGAAAACACCCAGGGTTGCAAGACTGTCACTGATTACCTCACCCCTTTTCCAGCAGGTGAGTTACATTCAAGTACCCTGGATATTTCTCTGTCCCTGGAGGGCTCACAATCTAATTTTGTACCTGAGGCAATGGAGGGTTAAGTGACTTACCCAAGATTACAAGGAGCAGCAGAGGGATTTGAACTGGCCACCTCTGGATTACAAGACCAGTGCTCTAACCACTAGGCCGCTCCTCCACTCCCCTTAGAGGATTTGATTGGTTCTCACTGACTGTGACGTCATAAAGAGCATCTCCCAGGCAGAATTCTACTCTTCCTGTGTCAGACACCACTGCTCCCAGGGGTTCAACAGGTGGAAGGGAAAGAAAGGGAAAGTTATGCCTTAACTAAGAAGTCCCTTCTGAAGTATTGTATGGTACAGAGGTGGTGCAACAAGCAGGAAGCAAAGAAATAGTGACAGAAAGAGAGAGAATTAAACTGAAAGAAATGCAGGATAGACTTTCAAAATTCACAAATGTAAAGGGGCGATAACTATGTTGGGATCTCTTGGAGAAAACCGCTCATACAGTAAGGGTTCTTTGTTCCTCGCTGATTTAGACAGCGCCAGGGTGCAGGTTACTGGTGCGGTGCCCTAACTGCTTATCAGCTTTTTAGGATGCAGTGGAGAGCACTAGGAAAGTCGGTCAGGCCAGGAGCGCTGACCCCTTTTTTCCCCACGTCTTATGCCCCAGCAGCTGAAGGATGTCAACGGGCTAGGACGAGAGCTCCGTGGGGGTAGCAGTCTGATTTCAGGACCCCTGAGGCAGGCGGTTATTCCACCGAAACACGGTCCCTGTTGGGTTTCCTTTTTTGGGGGAAGCTCATTGTCTACCCCTACTTTTTGTTTTGTCAGAATATTTCAGTATTTCGTCTTTTATTGTAACACTAGTAAAAAAGGCCGTTTCTGACACAAATGAAAACGGGCGCTAGCAAGGTTTTCCTCGGAGTGTGTATGTTTGGGAGAGTGTATGTGAGAGTGACTGTTTGAGAGTCAGAGTGAAAGTGTGAGTGTGTGAGAGAGAGAGTGAGTCTCTCCCTGAGCCCTGCCCTCCCAATCCATGGCCATCCATGTTTCTCTGTCACCTGTCCCCTCCATTCATCCCTATCCTGCATTTCCCCTCTCTGCCTGAGGCCTGCCCTGCAATCCATATCCATCCTTGCCCATCTGTCCCCTCCATTCATCCCTATCCAGCAATTCCCCTCTCCCTGAGTCCTGCCCTTCCAATCCATGCCCATCCATGCTCCTCTGTCACCTGGCCCCTCCATTCATCCCTATCCAGCATTTCCCCTCTCTGCCTGAGGCCTGCCCTGCAATCCATATCCATCCATGCCCATCTGTCCCCTCCATTCATCCCTATCCAGCAATTCCCCTCTCCCTGAGTCCTGCCCTTCCAATCCATGCCCATCCATGCTCCTCTGTCACCTGGCCCCTCCATTCATCCCTATCCAGCAATTGCCCTCTCTCCCTTAGGCCTGCCCTGCAATCCATATCCATCCATGCCCATCTGTCCCCTCTATTCATCCCTATCCAGCAATTTCCCTCTCTCCCTCCCAATCCATGCCCATCCATGCTCCTCTGTCCCCTGCCCCCTCCATTCATCCATTTCCAGCAATTCCCCCTCTCTCATGGGCACTGCCCCCTCCATTCATCCCTATCCAGCATTTCCCCTCTCTGCTGAGGCCTGCCCTGCAATCCATATCCATCCATGCCCATCTGTCCCCTCCATTCATCCCTATCCAGCAATTCCCCTCTCCCTGAGTCCTGCCCTTCCAATCCATGCCCATCCATGCTCCTCTGTCACCTGGCCCCTCCATTCATCCCTATCCAGCAATTCCCCTGTCTCTGAGTCCTGCCCTTCCAATCCATGGCCATCCATGCTCCTTTGTCACCTGTCCCCTCCATTCATCCCTATCCAGCAATTCCCCTCTCCCTGAGTCCTGCCCTTCCAATCCATGCCCATCCATGCTCCTTTGTCACCTGTCCCCTCCATTCATCCCTATCCAGCAATTCCCCTCTCCCTGAGTCCTGCCCTTCCAATCCATGCCCATCCATGCTCCTTTGTCACCTGTCCCCTCCATTCATCCCTATCCAGCAATTCCCCTCTCTCCCTGAGGCCTGTCCTGCAATCCATATCCATCCATGGCCATCTGTCCCCTCCATTCATCCCTATCCAGCAATTCCCCTCTCTCCCTGAGGCCTGCCCTGCAATCCATATCCATCCATGGCCATCTGTCCCCTCCATTCATCCCTACCCAGCAATTCCCCTCTCTCCCTGAGTCCTGCCCTCCCAATCCATGCCCATCCATGCTCCTCTGTCCCCTGCCCCCTCCATTCATCCCTTTCCAGCAATTGCCCTCTCTCCCTGAGCCCTGCCCTCCCAATCCATGGCCATCCCCAATCCATGGCCATCCATGCTCCTCTGTCCCCTGCCGCCTCCATTCATCCTTTTCCAGCAAGTTCCCTGTCTCCCTTCCATGCCCCCCCCTCGCATCCATGCTCCTCTCTCTCCCATGTCTCAGCCTGGCCCGCCCTCTTCTCCCCCCCCTTTCGCATCCATGCTGTCGTTTCTCCCCTGCCCTCCCGCTCCCATTGTTGTACTTTAGTGGCCACCCTCTTCTCTCCCCCCCAACATGGGTGTTTTTTTTTTCTTCTTGTTTTAAATTACCTCCGTGGCGGTTCCGGCAGCGAAGCGTCAGGGAAAGAGGCGGTGCCTCCCGACGTCTAGGTTTCCCTTCGCTGTGTTCCGCCTTCTTTGACGTCATCCTTGACGTCAGAAGAAGGCGGAACACAGCGAAGGGAAGGCTAGACGTCGAGAGCGCCGCCTCCTTCCCTGACGCTTCGCTGCCAAGCGATGCGATTGGTTGAGTGTCATTGCTCCGCCCTCGACGTCATCACGTTTGACGCGTGGGCGGGGCAGACACAATGCGATCTCACCCCCTTCACTTAGAATGTTGGCTAACAGAGGCTTCATTAGAACATTGGAGGTGCATTTTATATAGAGAGATTCTGGACTTTGGTCTTCAGCCTCAAAGAAAGCCATCAAAAGTGCAGCCCTGGACTCAGTCCTTCCCTAGATCTTCATGAGCAGGAGCGATATCCATTTGTGCCCAGTTTCACAGTGGTGCCAAATGACCCTATTGCAGTATTGTCTTGACATACTAAGGGATGGGATAAGCCATAGTGTGAGGGGTTCTGAGGGGCTGGGGCCTACTACTACTACTACTTATCATTTCTATAGCGCTACCGGATGTACGCAGTGCTTCACACTTGAACATGGAGAGATGGTCCCTGCTCGATAGAGCTTACAATCTAATTATGACAGACAGGACAAGTAAGGGATAAGGGTTAGGGGACAGTTGAAGGGTTAGGTTTAGGTTTAGGAGTTAAAAGCAGCATCGAAGAGGTGGGTTTTTAGCTTAGATTTCAAGATGGCCAGAGATGAGGCTTGGTGTACCGGCTCAAGAAGTTTATTCCAGGCATACGGTGCAGCAAGATAGAAGGAACGGAGTCTGGAGTTAGCTGTGGAGGAGAAGGGTGCAGATAAGAGAGATTTGCCCAGTGAGCGGAGTTCCCGGGAAGGAGTGTAGGGAGTGATGAGAGTGGTGAGGTACTGAGGAGCTGCAGAGTGAATGCATTTGTAAGTCAGTAAGAGGAGTTTGAACTGAATGCAGAAACGGATAGGGAGCCAGTGAAGTGACTTGAGGAGAGGGCTAATATGAGCATAACGACACTGGCGGAATATTAGTCGTGCAGCAGAATTTTGAACAGATTGAAGAGGAGAGAGATGGCTCAGTGGGAGACCTGTGAGAAGCAAGTTGCAGTAGTCTAAGCGAGAGGTGATAAGAGTGTGGATGAGGGTTCTGGTTGCATACTCTGAAAGGAAAGGGCGAATTTTGGTGATGTTATAGAGGAAGAAACAAAGAGAGGGAACCAAGTACAAAAAGACCAAACAAAAAAGAAGAGCACAAAGGGCCTTTAAAAACAGAAGGGAACACAGTTTTTTTCATTAAAATAATCCTTTAATGGTGAACTTTGATTGAAGAGAGACCCGACACGGGCCGTGTTTCGGTGCTACCGCACCTGCGTCAGGGGTCACACCAATGACAAAGGAGGCTTCAATAGACTAATTCTTTCCGAAATTTTGTATGATATATTCCTCCTCCGAATAAATTGGTGAAACTCACACAACAGCAGCGTAAGTCGTAATGAGACGGGTCTCTCTTCAATCAAAGTTCACCATTAAAGGATTATTTTAATGAAAAAACTGTGTTCCCTTCTGTTTTTAAAGCGAAGGAGAGGGAGGAGTCTGGGGCCTGGGGGTGGGGTGGGGTGGATTTTTTTTTCTCATATTTGTATTTTCTGTTTTCCTCTTTTGAGATCTTGTACTTTTTACCTGGATTGGCCACTGTTGGAAATAGGATACTGGAGCCAAAAGAATGACAGAATTCAGATTTTCGAAGAATAAACACAAGACTAGATTTCCATTGTGGGTTTCCATGGGCATCCAGAGGAGGGACAAGACAGGGCCTCTGCTCTCCATTCACCCCCTTCCCCCTCAATCCGCTCTGTCCAGAAACAGCAATCAGGTCCCTATGCATAGCAGCAACACTGATGATAAAATTCTGTTCAGGGTCTGGCCAGGCCCTTGGCATCCTGCCCCTCCCCCTTTTGCAGGTCTTCCTGTTTTCTTGGAAACCCTTCAAGAGGAGAGGAGGGTGCAGCACTGCAGGGCGTTGTGCAGAATTTTATTTATGCTATGCCAGGCCCAGACTGGGGTGTGAAGTGGAAGAAATGTTCCAGCACTTTCCAAAATTTGGAACCAGAGGCAGTTGCCTACATGACCTACTCCTAAATCTGACCTAGATGAAGGGACATGATAGCCAAGGGAGAGAGAATTGTATTGATTAACACCTAAAGTGGCACAATAGAAAGAGAGAAATTGGCAAACCTGGTGGACCAAGCAGTCTCTGTCCATTGATACCCCCACGTTGGGCGCCAGAAATACGCAAACAGCATAAACTGGGTCGCAGTCACCAGGCCCAGTGGTTATGCGCCCATCATGCACCAATCATACACATCTTTTTTTTTTTTTTTAATGTAGAGCTGATTCCTAGAATAAAATGCAATTGTATTAAATTGTACTAAATTTCTTAGAGCAGAGGTGACCAACTCAAGTTCTTCGAAGTCTCACACAGGTCTGAATGATGCAAATGCAGTTAAGGATTTTTCACATCTTGTAAATACGTTCTGAAAGGACAACCAACCCTACTCTGTCTGCAGTGTTTATTAGATTCTGGAGCAGGTTTTGACAGTTTTCTTTGACTCTAGGAGTCAATCGCTGTGACCTCTTTCACAATCCTTTCCACCTCTCAGTCAAAATCTACCACAACTTTGTTGGGTCCATTTTACCAATTCTGTTTTCAAATTCTATGTCTAAGAAGAGGGGGAGTTAATAAATAAAGCCATATGCTTGCTACTGCAAGGAGCTGCAAAAGCCAGTAGCCCATCTCCACCTCCACCCCTCTTGCTGTCACAATGCTGGTCACCACAACCAACACTGACATCCCATCTGCAGACAACCTTGCTAAATATTTCAATGAAAAAAAATTGTAAACCTATGCAAAACCCTACCTCAGAACAACATAGACATAGAAAACTTCATTAATGGTCTAGACCCAACCCCTGGTGACCGAATATGGTCAAATTTTGCTCTCCTCAGTGCCGACTCAGTTACTCAGGCGATTAAAAGATATTCCAACAGCCACTGTCAATTGGACACCTGCCCCAGCTACCTAATACAATCTGCCCTCCACCGCTTCATAACAGATCTCACATCCCACTTAAACTTCATGCTTCAACAGGGTATCTACCCTAAAGTAAAAGGCAACATCCTGCTCATCCCAATACCAAAAGACACAAAGGAAAAAACAAATGACATCATCAACTAGCGCCCAGTAGCATCTATCCCTTTAGTAGTCAAATTAATGGAAGGACTGGTGACCAAGCAACTCAATGACTACATAAACAAATTCACTATACTACATGAGACACAATTAGGATTTCGACCCCTACTCAGCACCGAAACAGTACTACTCACTCTCCTAACCAAATTCAAGCAGGAAATAGCAATAGGCAAGAGCATTCTCCTCCTCCAATTTGGCATGTCAAGTGCATTCGACATGGTTAACCATAACATATTGCTAAGACTCCTAGAATACTTCGGAATCAGTGGTGGAACTCTCAATTGGATCAAGGGTTTTCTAACCACAAGAACATATCAAATGAAATCAAAAACAAACATATCGTCACCGTGGAAACCAGGATGCGGAGTACCGCAAGGATCACCACTATCACCGATCCTTTTCAAACTCATGATGACTCCACTAGCCAAGACCCTATCCACCCAAGGCCTTAACCCATTTATCTACACTGATGACGTTACATTATACATCCCTACAAACATGATCTGGCGGAAATCACCAACGAAATCAAGCTAAGCTTAAACATCATGAACTCATGGGCAAATGCATTCCAACTAAAACTCAATACAGAAAAAACACACTGTCTCATCATCTCATCCCAATATAGTACATACCAACCCACAAACATTAACACCCCAGGATACATCCTCCCTATGTCAGACAGCCTGAAAATTCTCGGAGTAACAATCGACCGTAACCTATCACTAGAGACCCAAGCGAAATTAACCATAAAGAAAATGTTTTTCTCAATGTGGAAACTCAAATGCGTGAAACCATTCTTCCCGAGGGAAATATTTTGTAACCTGGTACAGTCAATTTATTTATGTTGCATTTGTACCCTGCGCTTTCCCACTCATGGCAGGCTCAATGTGGCTTACATGGGGCAATGGAGGGTTAAGTGACTTGCCCAGAGTCACAAGGAGCTGCCTGTGCCTGAAGTGGGAATCGAACTCAGTTCCTCAAGACCAAAGTCCACCATCCTAACCACTAGGCCACTCCTCCACTCCATGGTACTAAGCCATGCAAATTACTGTAATGGAATCTACGTGGGATGCACGAATCAAATCATAAAGAAACTTCAGACCGCCCAAAACATTTTGACAGCGCCAAACCACTCAGAGAAAAATTGCATTGGCTACCAATGAAAGAATGTATCACTTTCAAAATCTGCATGACTGTTCATAAAATTATTTACGGCGAGGCACCGGGATACATGACAGACCTCATCGACCTGCCAATCAGAAACACCACAAAATCTGCACGATCATACCTAAACCTCCACTACCCAAGCAGCAAAGGACTCAAATACAAATCCACCTAAGCGCACAACTATGGAACGCATTGCCAAAAGCAGTAAAAACTATGCTCGACCACCTAAATTTTCGGAAAGCACTAAATACAGACCTGTTCAGAAGAGCATACCCCACTGACCCAACATAAAAAAACCTGGTCACTTGCGACACAATGTAACCAAAGACCATAACGGACATTACCTGACTCTTCTTCCCCCTTTCCCTCTCTAAGTTCCCCCCAACTGTAACTACCATACATGTAACTCATTCTACCACAATATCACTTTGTATTCATTCATACTATGTATTTGTTCAGACCGGAATCGGCTAACGCCGTTAACGGTTATATGTAAGCCACATTGAACCTGCAAAAAGGTGGGAAAATGTGGGATACAAATGTAACAAATAATAATAATAAATAACATGCTGGTTAGCTCCCCCTCCCCCAACCATGCCTGATTGTCTTTTTGCTTCACATATCATCATGGCCCTGGTTCCCACCAGTTTTTCTCTCTCTCATCCCCCTCCCCCTGTCTTCATCCAGCCTCTCTCATTTCTCTATGCCCCCACAGTCCATCTGTCTCTCCATAAGAACATAAATATAGCCATACTGGGTCAGACCAATGGTCCATCTAGCCTGGTAATCTGTTTCCAAAAGTGGCCAATCCAGGTCACAAGTACCAGGCAGAAACCCAACTAGTAGCAACATTCCATGTAGAATCTTAAAGAATGGCAAGATTCCAGAATCCTAAAGAGTAATACATTCCGGAACCCCAAATAGTAGCAAGATTCCTTGCTATCGATCCCAGGGCAAGCAGTGGCTGCCCCATGTCTATTTCAATAGCATATGGACATTTCCTTCAGGAACTTGTCTGAACTTCTTTAAAATCCAGATATGGTAACCGCTGTTACCATATCATCTGGCAACGAGTTCCGCAACTTAACTATTTATTGAGTGAAAATGTATTTTGTCCTATTTGTTTTAATAGCATTTCCATGTAACTTCATTGAGTGCCTCCTAGTCTTTGTACTTTTTGAAAGAGTAAAAAATCGATTCACTTTTACCCATTCTACTCCACTCAGGATTTTGTAGACCTCAATCATATCTCTTCTCAGCTGCCTTTTTTCCAAGCTGAAGAGCCCTAACCTCTTTAGCCTTTCCTCAGGGGCATAGCCAGACACCCAATTTTGGGTGGGCCTGGGCCCAAGATGGGTGGGCAAAAGAACTCCGCCTTGTCCCACAAGTAATTTTGTCTCTCCCTCTCTCGCCTGCATGCCATATGGTCTCTCAAACATCCCCCTCCCCCGCATACCTTTTAAATAGCAGATTTTCACCAGCAGCGAGCAGCAACTAATACACACTGCTCATGTTGTCCCCACAGCCGTCCCTCTGATGCAATTTCCTGTTTCCGCATAGGCAAGAATGCATCAGAGGGAAGGCTGTGGGGCTGGTGCGAGCAGTAAGTATCAGTCACTGCTCACTGCAGGCAAAGATCTGCCATTTACAAGGTATGCAGGAGGGACAGTTGTTGGGAATTTTCATCTGATGGGGCTTTTGAGGTAAACGCAGGGGGGGGGGGGTGTCAGAGACAGAGGAGATGCTGGAACAGGGGAGGGGGTGAGAGAGGGGGGAATGCTAGACCTCAGGACGAAGGGGAGAGAAATGTCAGTCATGTGGAGAGGGCATACTGGGCCCCCCAACTGTTCTGGGACCCCGGGCACTGCCCAGTTACCTGAATGGTCAGTTCACCCCTTTTTACCGCTGTTTGATAGAAGGCTCCCATAGCCATTAAGATTCACCAAACAATAACATTATTAACATATGTTGACTGTAAATTCTCACTATGTCGGAATTTAACTGCTGGGTGTTTTCAAAATGTGTGGTCACCACTTTTTTTTTTCTAGTTTCCTTCTAAGATACTTAAACGTCCTAAATTCAATCTCTCCTTTTTTGAACAATGTGCTCGAGGAGGGACAAGTGGGGGTGGGGAGAAGCACTTTTAGAAATCCTGTTATTGTCTTTACAAATCCAACTGCTTTTTGCATGCCAAAGGAGGAACAAATCTCTAATAAGATAAATCTAGAGCAGACAGAAATCTCACTGAAGGTTTACCTAAAGTCTGTGGGCTGAAGACCTTTGACATACATTGCAAATTAATTGGGCACTGTAGAACGCGAGAGGGGGATTCCAGTTAATTAGCAAAGAAATGAATAAAACTAAACATTATATGAACTATCTCGGGGTACTGGATTGTTAGCTGGGATTTGCGGATCAGCTTTTGTACTGGACAAATTGAAAGTGAGTGGTATGGTGGAGCTTTACACTGCAGTTCAGTGAGTTGGCGACAGGTCTGGTCTCTGGGAAAACTTAAACGGAACTGGGTGCTGTCTCAGACTCTCATTATCTCATGCCTGGGTCTGTCTTTTGCGGACAGTACTTAATCAACATTGGCATACATAGTCCTGCAAGCCCTTGTTCAGAACAGCTCTGATCGTTGGAAGACTATCAAGTCCAACATCACCCGTAGAACATCCAACATGAGTTTCCATCACAGTCTAGAGATTTCATTTCTATACAGGAAAAAAAAACATGAGATCAATTAACTGAGAGAGAGAATAAAAGGAAATTGGCAGAAAAGAAACAGAAAAAAGAGTAAGTATGGGAAAAGAGAACTTTCCTACAGTGCAAACAGAGAACTAAAGAACAAAAAGGGAAAGAAAGAAGGAAAGAAAAGAAATGAAATAATAAAGAAAACAAAAAGAATAATAAAAAAAAGAAAGTTTAAAAAAAGGAAACAATCAAAAACAACTAAAGACACAGCTTGTTTGCATAATAAGAACGTGTCATTTTCAAACACTTTGAACTTCCTAAACAGATTTTAGAACAACCCAGACCAAATTCCAGAGCCTAGTTTCTCCATTCGAAACTAAGCCAACCTTATTCTGGGAATGATTTTCCTTTACAATGTTTATTCACTGGATCAGAGAAGACAAAAAAAAAACCCCAAAAAACTAAATTAAAACACCATGGGGTGAATTCTACATATGACACTGGAGAAATTGGCGCCAAAAACGTACAATTCTATAATCCACCTGTAAAGTTAGGCATAGTTTATAGAATGATGCATAAGCCTGGGAATCGCGCCTAACTTTAGGCGCAGCCATTTGCACAACTGAAAGTGGTAAAAATCCTTGCACCCCAAATTAGGCAGTTTCCCCCTTATTCTATAACTACGAGTGTTAATTTTAGGAATGCCTCTGTTCCACCCATGACCCTCCCATTTCCACGCCCCGTTTTGGGATTCATGTGTAAAATGTAAGCGCAGACCCCACTCCTCAATTTACATGCGTATATTCAAATGAACTCTGAGTGCCAAGCTTCACTGGCTCCCCCTCAAAGAAAGAATTAATTTTAAAATCCACACAATGATTTACAAGATATTACGCGGAGAAGCCCCCACCTACATGAATGACCTCATCGACTTCCCAACCAGAAACAGTTCGACGTCTTCCCGTACTTACCTTAATCTACACCTTCCCAACTGTAAAGGTATTAAGTACAAATCCTTCTACGCATCCAATTTTTCCTTTTTGGGCAGCCAGTTTTGGAATGTGCTACCAAGATCCATCCGAACAATCAACGGCCTTTTGCCCTTCAGAAAAGCATTGAAGACCCATCTCTTCAAGGAAGCCTACCCTAACGACTCAACTTAACTCAAGCCTGCCCACATGATTCTTACCGACGACTGTTTATACACTGACCATGTCTCCTATTATCCTATTACTATCCCTTATCTATTCCTTCCATCTTCCTTACGCCTACCTCCTAATGCTTAATTCCTTACGACTTTGTTATTCTTTATATTGTTATGATGTAAGTCGCATTGAGCCTGCCATGTGTGGGAAAGCGCGGGGTACAAATGTAATAAATAAATAAATAAATATTTGCTTGTTAACAAGCTAATTATTGGCGATCATTAGCTCATTATTCAATTCAATGCACGCACAAAATAGATGAGCAGCCAAATTTGAACATGTCATTTTTAGTGAACTTTACAGAATTTGGGGGCATCTGTTTTGTTGCTATTTTGTTCATTTAGTCACAAGGTCATGACAAAAAAAAAAAGCACCTGTCTGCTCTTGGCAAAACATTGCTCACTCTTATGCAAAATTAGCAGGCTAAGCTTCTTGGCAGGAATAACCTGTCTGGTACCACAGGTGGCCTGTAGCCGAACAGAGCAGGCGCAGTGCTTAAAAGAGCGACAGAGTCACTGCCAGTAATCTTTTTACTTTCTAATTTTCATTTCTTACAAAGACCACTAGAAACATATTCATTCTTACGTGCTTGTCAAATCCTTTGATCTTAAAAGAGATGTTTTTCAAACCTGTGCTTTTGCTTTAACAAACACCCCCTTCCCTAAAGCTGAGACAGAAGACAATGAGCCCAGAAGCATATAGTTTAAAAACCCTGTAAACCTTTTCTTCCTCAGCCACTTAGAAGACAAATAGATACCCTGTCATCCGGAAATGTGGAGCTACTAAGATCATTATGAGAAAAGAGGAATGGGAAGTGCCGGGAAACGCTATCTGTACGTGACAACACTGAGATCAAAACGAATTTGTAAGTACTTCTGGAGTGGCATCCTGAGAAAGGAGCCAACTTTCCGAAATGATTGAGGATGCTAAATCCAATGGAAAGGACACCACCCTGGACACAGTGAAAGAATTTGCTCAATATTGGGGGTGCTGAAGACCCACAGAGCTGGCTCCTGTACAAGAGAGATCTGGGGTACCATGCAAACTATCTTCTGGTCACTTGTGAATAGAAAGAACAAGAGTCTTAAGGATCCTATGTATTATGATTCTTCCCCCCTCCCCCCATAGACATGTAAACCTTAATTTTGCATAGGACATCCAATGGAAGTAAACCCCAGACTGGCTCAATCTGTCCTCCTTTTTCTGGAGCCATATGGTAACCCCACATCCAAATAGGATTTGGGATTTTCAGGTCACAACCTGCATAATTTCTGGAGTATTTTGCAAAAGGTTGGCTGAAGGATACTGGGAAAGACACACAGGTGAAATCTGTTTGCTTATTTTGGGAGAATGGGCAAAGGAAGTCATATTATTATTATTATTATTATTATTATTATTATTATTATTATTATTATTATTATTATTATTATTATTATTATTATTTGCTGCATTTATATCCCACATTTTCCCACCTATTTGCAGGCTCAATGTGGCTTACAATATAATACAATGACAATCACATTGATGGAATAAGAAAATCAGAATATAGATAGCAGATGAGGTGAATAAGAATATTATGGCAATCATATTAACGGAGTAAGATTTTCAGAATTGTTCCAATTAAGGTGCATAAGAAAATTATGTAGAATAAGTGTGGATAAATAGATAAAACATAACATAATGATATCAGGACAAGATATAATATTCAGTAATTAGGGTGTAAATTAAAATAAACAAATTAGAAGAGATCCATAATAATTGTATCTAATGTAGTTTAGGTGTCAGTTCGTTGTGGGGTGGTATATTGGAGTGGTAGGAGGGGTACCCACCAAAAACATAGTACACCCACCTCCCCATGCTCAACCCCAAACTTAGCCTGTGAAGAAACCATTCAAAAAAGAAGGTGAGATACACAAATGCTGGACTTCACAAAATTGGAACTCCATGAAGTATGATTAAGGAGCTGAGCAAAACAGGTTTAAAACCCAGGGAGTTAAAGAGAATCCGTCCCTCGATCACCGATGCAAATCACAGGTCCAATCAAGCAACTGCCCGGCACGCTTGCTGTATATGCAGATCTCTTGAGTTTTGCAAAGGTCCGAGAGAGCATAGGAGCATGGTCAGTAATAATATGGTGGTGACCACACTCGAAGCTTAGGCTAGTGCTTTGCCCTCCCAAGCGGAGATTGGTCATGCTGAGGAGGGCGGTGCCTCGGGCGCAACACTGCTAACGTCAGGCTGACATCTGAGGGGGGGGGGGGGGGGCTATTGGCGGCCTGAGCGCTGGGAGGGCAGAGGGGATGGGAACTGGATCTTTGACAGGTTTTTTTTAAAGCCCTGTGCCCTCAGGCTTTCCCTCTTTCTGTCAGCAGCCCCAAAGCTTTCCCATCCCCCCCCCCCCTTCACTTGTGCAATGCAATTGGTATGTCTGCTAACTGTTAGTGGGTCTCTGTTAGTACTAACCTGTTTACCCCAATTGTTCATTCGCCATTACAATTTGTCACAGTTGCGGAGGAACCTGAGTCCAAATAAGCATGCAGTCTGGCAACAGCATCCAGGCAAGGGATTATGGGCCACTGGAAGATAAGAATGAGGCTGACATGGGACAGTGGGCACAGCAGGCAAAGAAGTATGGCCAGAATAGTGATGTAGTATACTCAGCCTAGCTGGAGGAGAAAGCAAGGCAGGTCAAGGTGTACATGAACTATGGCATACTTCCCTAGCTGGCAAGGCAGGGAGAGGCTCCAGGTGGCTTGGGTGCTTCTTTACTTCTACTACTACTTATCATTTCTATAGCGCTACTAGACGTATGCAGCGCTGTACACTTGAACATGAAGAGACAGTCCCTGCTCGACAGAGTTTACAATCTAATTAGGACAGACAAACAGAACAAATAAGGGATAAGGACAAAGAGTAGCAAGATTCCGGAACCCCAAAGAGTAGCAAGATTCCGTCAGAATCCCAAAGAGTAGCAAGATTCCGGAATCCCAAAGACGACTACTACTACTACTTATCATTTTTATAGCGCTACTAGACGTACGCAGCGCTGTACACTTGAACATGAAGAGACAGTCCCTGCTCGACAGAGTTTACAATCTAATTAGGACAGACAAACAGAACAAATAAGGGATAAGGACAAAGAGTAGCAAGATTCCGGAACCCCAAAGAGTAGCAAGATTCCGTCAGAATCCCAAAGAGTAGCAAGATTCCGAAATCCCAAAGACGACTACTACTACTACTTATCATTTCTATAGTGCTACTAGACGTACGCAGCGCTGTACACTTGAACATGAAGAGACAGTCCCTGCTCGACAGAGCTTACAATCTAATTAGGACAGACAAACAGGACAAATAAGGGATAAGGACAAAGAGTAGCAAGATTCCGGAACCCCAAGGAGTAGCAAGATTCCGTCAGAATCCCAAAGAGTAGCAAGATTCCGGAATCCCAAAGACGACTACTACTACTACTTATCATTTCTATAGTGCTACTAGACGTACGCAGCGCTGTACACTTGAACATGAAGAGACAGTCCTTGCTCGACAGAGTTTACAATCTAATTAGGACAGACTTTAAATTCTGTTGTTCAGTTGTTTAAATAACGCTGTGCCCTATGTTCCCACATTAGATAATATCCAACCTCTGGTGTGTTTTTAGCTCTGAGTAAAGATTTACTGTGGTTCATTTGTTGTATCTGGTCCTGATGGAGTGAATGTAATGCATGTTTTCCATTACAAAAAAAAAAGAACACACACGCATGCCAGTGGTGTAGCTACAGGGGGGCAATGGGGGCCTGGGCCCCTCAAATTGGCTCATGGACCATGGCTTGGCCCCATGCTGGTCTTACATTGCCTGACACCCTGTCCTGTTTTCAGTACCATGCTCATTCATTTAATGAAACTGAGCAGCACGCGCTGAAAACAGGTCTGGGCACCAGGCAATGTGAGACCAGTGCGGGACCCTCACCAGCCAAGTGGTACTTTCCAGCTGCGGCATGGGGGGGGGGGGAGCGGCAGGGAGGCAGAAGCAATGGCGGGGGGGGGGCAGAAGTGGCAGCAGGAGGGCAGCAGTGAGGAGGCAGGCCAAAATGTGCCCCCCACCTTGGGCTCAGGCCCCCGTCCCATCGAGATCTGGCTTCGCTCCTGACACACATACACACTTTTCTGATCTACACAAACCATGTTCACAACACACCCCCTTCAAAACCTATACAAGCTATTGATGTACACATGTAAATAGCAGCTTTCTGAAACAGCTATTGATACATGTTGGTCATTTACATATGCAAATGCTACTATTTAAGGTGTGAAAGCCATACAAGGAGTGAGTGAAATAAAGTAACCTCTAGTTCATAGGTCCCTAAAACAGAAAGTACATAAGAAAGGCAAAAGACCAAGTAGGCAGCCCTAAGAAAAATTACATAGATGTGGTTTCCCCTTTTCTTTAGATTTAGCTTTTGTTTTCTACTCGGTTTGAATGGGCTGCGTCGCATTTGCTGCGCGGGAATCACTAGTGCAGTTTAATAAACGAGTCCCTAAGTCTTTATACATTTTCTAAATTAAGAATAAGGACTCATTTTTTTTTTATTTTCAAGAGGAAATGAATTCCAAATATGCGCAGCTTGATAGGAAAACGAAGAAGAAAAATCCTTTTTGGATTAATTTTGAATAATTATGGTAAAGGTTAAAGAATTTCTGGAAGATCTTCTAATCTCTTTCTCCGGAAAATAGATAATACAACTTACAAAAAAATGTGTGTGTTTCAGTTTCTATCAGTACGAAACAAGGGATAGTGCTTACAAGACAACCTCATGCATACATATCATGAGCACATGTGGAGGGGCATAATCGAACGGGGACGACCATCTCTAAGGGCACCCATCTGTAAGGATGGCACCGTGAAGGGGCGGGGAAACCCGTATTATCGAAACAAGATGGGCGTCCATCTTTCGTTTTGATAATACGGTCGGGGACGCCCAAATCTCAACATTTAGGTCAACTTTAGAGATGGTCGACCTAAATGTCAAGGTGGGCGTACTTAGAGATGATTGTCCCTGATTTTCACCCATAATGGAAACCGAGGATGCCCATCTCAAAAACGACCAAATCCAAGTCATTTGGTCTTGGGAGGAGCCAGCATTCATAATGCACTGGTCCCCCTCACATGCCAGGACACCAACCGGGCACCCTAGGGGGCATTGCAGTAGACTTCACAAATTGGTCCCAAGTGCATAACTCCCTTACCTTGGGTGCTGAGCCCCCCAAAACCCACTCCCCACAACTGTACACCTCTACCATAGCCCTTATGGGTGAAGGGGGGCACCTAGATGTGGGTACAGTGAGTTTGTGGTGGGTTTTGGAGGGATCAACATTTACCAGCACAAGTGTAACAGGTAGGAGGGGATGGCCCACCTGCCTGAGGTACACTGCACCCACTAAAACTGCTCCAGGGACCTGCATACTGCTGTGATGGACCTGAATATGACATTTGAGGCTGGCAAAAAAAAACATTTAAGTTGTTTTTTTGAGGGTGGCAGGGGGTTAGTGACCACTGGGGGAGTCAAAGGAAGTCATCCCCAATTCCCTCCGGTGGTCATCTGGTCAGTTTGGGCACTTTTTTGAGGCTTGGTCATGAAAACAAATGGACCAAGTAAAGTCGGCCAAGTGCTCATCAGAGACGCCTTTCTTTTTGCCATTATCAGCCAAGGACACCCATCTCTTAATCACGCCCCAGTCCCACCTTCGCTATGGTGCTAACACGCCCCCATGAACTTTGGTCATCCCCGCGATGGAAAGCAGTTGAGGACACCCAAAATCAGCTTTTAATTATGCCGATTTGGGCGACCCTGAGAAAAGGACGCCCATCTCCCGATTTAAGTCAAAAGATGGGCGCCCTTCTCTTTCGATTATGCCCCTGATAGACACCTCTGATTCTATAAAGGTCGCCAAAAATTGTTTGTGCAAATTTAGGATATCCTGAGTGCAGTTACTAAATATAACCGTGAATTACAGACTGTCATCAATCTCAAGCATATTTCACTTTAGAGGTCATGATACAGGTTCCTCATTAGTCAAAACCTCTGCTAACTTAATCCATACTTTAACTATGGTATTATATTATGTCAAATACCAAATGACAACACCTATCTGGGCTATAGCGTGGACTGGAGGGTGTGCTCGACAGAAAGCTTCTGTTTCCCAAACGCTTCATTGGGAGCTCCGCCCTCAAATGCCAGATTTTGCCCTGAAAAAGTTAGCATAAAAGGCACTCATGAACCAATATAGTCATGGAAAGCAAACATACCACTGAAATAATAGCCTGTTAGACAGAATAGTTCAACAGAACTCCTACCTTTAGGGAGCTGATCGGAACTTCTCCAACCCCGCTGGAGAACAAACATGGCGCCCAGATTTTAAAAGGATGCCAACGCTAACCTCCAATCAGCTGTGAAGGAAAAATTTAAAGGGGACAGACCCACAGCAGGAATTAAATGAACAAATGCTGAAATAACATCGAGGGGGCAGAGGAATCATAAGAACGCCTTCCATTCTATACGGCTGTTAAGCCCCCTTGGCATAAGAGTCTTCAGGCGATAGATCCATCTCTGCTCCCTCTGAATTAAAGCACGGCCCAAATTACTCCCTCTAATGGATTAAGTTAGCGGAGGTTTTGACTAATGAGGAACCTGTATCATGATCTCTAAAGTGAAATATGCTTGAGATTGATGACAGTCTGTAATTCACGGTTATATTTAGTGAATACAGAGTTTCTGAAGTCTTTCCTCCTTAAAAAACTGCACTCAGCATATCCTTTCTTTCTTGCCTGTATTATTATATAGTAGTAGTCCTCAGGGGCAAGTACCAGCATTTGGGTTAAATTGTGCAAATTTAGGCAATTCCCAATTTGCCCGTTCAATTTAATTGAACAACAAGCCAATTAATGCCAATATTGGCTTTTTAAAAAGCAATGATTGGCACTAATTAGAGTTAATTGGGACCAACATGCGTAAAGTTAGGTGTGGGATCCACCTCTAAAATTTATATGTGGTCAAAAAGGGGTGTGGACATGGTTGAGTCATGGCCATTTTGGGGTGGAATGGGGACATGGCTTCAAGTTACACGCGTAATTACAGAATAACGCTGCTCCACGCATAAATTTAGATGTTGGCGTGGGCACACTTTTGTTGGTGCAAATGGACACACCTAAATTTATGCATGACTCTCCACTTAAGTGTGTATTCTATAAACCACACTGAACTTTAGGCGTGGCTTATAGAATATCGCTTAAGCGGGGGTTTTCAGCATCTATTTTTTTTTTAGGTGCCATCTAGATCACAGAATCAAAAGTAGAATTATCTTCTGCCAGAAAAAATAGTTGACAGTTCACTAGCGGTCATCAAACCTCTATATAATCTATTGTCAAGATTGTTTTGTAAAGTAAGTGTAATATACAGGCCCATGTCATAAAACTGTATAAGTCGTTGGTGAGGCCCCACCTGGAGTATTGTGTTCAGTTTTGGAGGCCGTATCTTGTTAAGGATGTAAAAAGAATTGAAGCGGTGCAAAGAAAAGCTACGAGAATGGTATGGGATTTTGCGTTACAAGACGTATGAGGAGAGACTTGCTGACCTGAACATGTATACCCTGGAGGAAAGGAGAAACAGGGGTGATATGATACAGATGTTCGAATATTTGAAAGGTATTAATCCGCAAACAAACCTTTTCCGGAGATGGGAAGGCGGTAGAACGAGAGGGCATGAAATGAGATTGAAGGGGGGCAGACTCAAGAAAAATGTCAGGAAGTATTTTTTCACGGAGAGAGTGGTGGATGCTTGGAATGCCCTCCCGCGGGAGGTGGTGGAAATGAAAATGGTAACGGAATTCAAACATGCGTGGGATAAGCATAAAGGAATCCTGTTCAGAAGGAATGGATCCCAAAGAGCTTAGCCGAGATTGGGTGGCAGAGCCGGTGGCGGGAGGCGGGGATAGTGCTGGGCAGACTTACACGGTCTGTGCCCGGAAAAGGACAGGTACAAATCAAGGTAAGGTGTACACAAAAAGTAGCACATGTGAGTTTATCTTGTTGGGCAGACTGGATGGACCGTGCAGGTCTTTTTCTGCCGTCATCTACTATGTTACTATGTAACTGCATTATACATTAGATTTATTTTACTTCTGCACTATTTTTTTTACTTCCTCTGCAACCAGCAAATTTTTATGCAGAGTTGTTTTATTGTTTTATGAAAAATGAGATATCAAATTTTAATCATCTAAACTAAAAAGTAAAAAGCAAAAATTCATGCTAAAACGTAAGAAAGTAAAAACACTACAGTATACTTGAGAAGTAATGCGTCAATAAAAACAAAAGTAAGTTATCCTTGAAGTAAACACAAATGCCAGAAGAGGGAGCCCCTGCCCCAAGCTACCACTGGCCACCACCCCCCGAGTTAGGGTGCCTCTGAAACTTTGACCAGATAGCCCCCAACCATCTGAGAACCCCTTCAATGGTCCCGTGATACTTACTAGGATCTGAGGAGTAGTCCAAAATGCTTCTTTTCTTATCACCAATGTCAATCACATCAAACTAATCTCATAAGTACATAAGTAATGCCATACTGGGAAAAGACCAAGGGTCCATCGAGCCCAGCATCTTGTCCACGACAGCGGCCAATCCAGGCCAAGGGCACCTGGCAAGCTTCCCAAACGTACAAACATTCTATACATGTTATTCCTGGGATTTTGGATTTTTCCAAGTCCGTTTAGTAGTGGTTTATGGATTTGTCCTTTAGGAAACCGTCCAACCCCTTTTTAAACTCTGCTAAGCTAACTGCCTTCACCACATTTTCCGGCAATGAATTCCAGAGTTTAATTACACGTTGGGTGAAGAAAAATTTTCTCCGATTTGTTTAAATTTACTACACTGTAGTTTAATCGCATGCCCCCTAGTCCTAGTATTTTTGGAAAGCATGAACAGACGCTTCACATCCACCTGTTCCACTCCACTCATTATTTTATATACCTCTATCATGTCTCCCCTCAGCCGTCTCTTCTCCAAGCTGAATAGCCCTAGCCTCCTTAGTCTTTCTTCATAGGGAAGTCGTCCCATCCCCGCTATCATTTTAGTCACCCTTCGCTGCACCTTTTCCAATTCTACTATATCTTTCTTGAGATGCGGCGACCAGAATTGAACACAATACTCAAGGTGCGGTCGCACCATGGAGCGATACAATGGCATTATAACATCCTCACACCTGTTTTCCATACCTTTCCTCGGCTGACATCAATGACAAGCTGAACCACCATCATGTTCAATGTTGGCCATGGAGGAGACAGGAGGATGGCGGATACCTTGCCTGGAATAGGTAAGTATTAACAGTCATTTGGGGGGGGGGGGGGAAGTGGGTTATGAAGATTTGGCAGCTTTCTGGTTGACGGCTTCCCTGTGCCTTCTTGTGGGCCCCAACCTGAGGGGATCCAGTGCTGAAAATTTAACTTTCCACTGAGCTCCACTGAAATCAACTGGAACTTTATTTGATCTCTTGAGATGAAGTAAAGGTTCAGCGTTAACTGGAAATTTAATCCGTAGTGCTCTTTGCAGCTCATTAGCATGTATTTGCACGCTCATTACGCTAAGATTAGCACGAGTCTTTAGCTCTTTCGCACTGATTTTTTGTGCACTTGCTATAACAGAAGCAACTGGAGTGCACATAAGATCTTACACCAGGAGTAAACCATTGTGCTGAGATTAGCACGGTTTATGAGGTTGGGCTGATGGATTTGTAGTAAAATAATTATCCTTAGGAAGTGGGATTGGAAGGGTAAAGTGTGTTTGGCAGGAGGAGATGCTACATCGTTAAGCAGTATTGCTCTGGCCTTTGACCATGCATATTTAGGCCAATTAAGCATGTTTGTAGTCTATGAAATAGGGAAGGATACACAATCAGCTTTGTGACCTGATGCATACACAGCTGGTGGTTGGGAGGTGGGGATAGTGCTGGGCTGACTTAAGGTCTGTGCCAGAGCCCGTGGCGGGGCTGGTGGTTGGGAGGCGGGGATAGTGCTGGGCAGACTTATACGGTCTGTGCCAGAGCCGGTGGTGGGAGGCAGGGATAGTGCTGGACAGACTTACAGTGGTGGAAATAAGTATTTGATCCCTTGCTGATTTTGTAAGTTTGCCCACTGACAAAGACATGAGCAGCCCATAATTGAAGGGTAGGTTATTGGTAACAGTGAGAGATAGCACATCACAAATTAAATCCGGAAAATCACATTGTGGAAAGTATATGAATTTATTTGCATTCTGCAGAGGGAAATAAGTATTTAATCCCTCTGGCAAACAAGACCTAATACTTGGTGGCAAAACCCTTGTTGGCAAGCACAGCGGTCAGACGTCTTCTGTAGTTGATGATGAGGTTTGCACACATGTCAGGAGGAATTTTGGTCCACTCCTCTTTGCAGATCATCTCTAAATCATTAAGAGTTCTGGGCTGTCGCTTGGCAACTCGCAGCTTCAGCTCCCTCCATAAGTTTTCAATGGGATTAAGGTCTGGTGACTGGCTAGGCCACTCCATGACCCTAATGTGCTTCTTCCTGAGCCACTCCTTTGTTGCCTTGGCTGTATGTTTTGGGTCATTGTCGTGCTGGAAGACCCAGCCACGACCCATTTTTAAGGCCCTGGCGGAGGGAAGGAGGTTGTCACTCAGAATTGTACGGTACATGGCCCCATCCATTCTCCCATTGATGCGGTGAAGTAGTCCTGTGCCCTTAGCAGAGAAACACCCCCAAAACATAACATTTCCACCTCCATGCTTGACAGTGGGGACGGTGTTCTTTGGGTCATAGGCAGCATTTCTCTTCCTCCAAACATGGCGAGTTGAGTTCATGCCAAAGAGCTCAATTTTTGTCTCATCTGACCACAGCACCTTCTCCCAATCACTCTCGGCATCATCCAGGTGTTCACTGGCAAACTTCAGACGGGCCGTCACATGTGCCTTCCGGAGCAGGGGGACCTTGCGGGCACTGCAGGATTGCAATCCGTTATGTCGTAATGTGTTACCAATGGTTTTCGTGGTGACAGTGGTCCCAGCTGCCTTGAGATCATTGACAAGTTCCCCCCTTGTAGTTGTAGGCTGATTTCTAACCTTCCTCATGATCAAGGATACCCCACGAGGTGAGATTTTGCGTGGAGCCCCAGATCTTTGTCGATTGACAGTCATTTTGTACTTCTTCCATTTTCTTACTATGGCACCAACAGTTGTCTCCTTCTCGCCCAGCGTCTTACTGATGGTTTTGTAGCCCATTCCAGCCTTGTGCAGGTGTATGATCTTGTCCCTGACATCCTTAGACAGCTCCTTGCTCTTGGCCATTTTGTAGAGGTTAGAGTCTGACTGATTCACTGAGTCCTGTGGACAGGTGTCTTTCATACAGGTGACCATTGCCGACAGCTGTCTGTCATGCAGGTAACGAGTTGATTTGGAGCATCTACCTGGTCTGTAGGGGCCAGATCTCTTACTGGTTGGTGGGGGATCAAATACTTATTTCCCTCTGCAGAATGCAAATAAATTCATATACTTTCCACAATGTGATTTTCCGGATTTAATTTGTGATGTGCTATCTCTCACTGTTACCAATAACCTACCCTTCAATTATGGGCTGCTCATGTCTTTGTCAGTGGGCAAACTTACAAAATCAGCAAGGGATCAAATACTTATTTCCACCACTGTATATGGTCTGTGCCCTGAAGAGGACAGGTACAAATCAAAGTAGGGTATACACAAAAAGTAGCACATATGAGTTTATCTTATTGGGCAGACTGGATGGACCGTACAGGTCTTTATCTGCCGTCATTTACTATGTTACTCTTTGGGGTTCTAAATGGAATGTTGCTACTAATTGGGATTCTGGAATCTTGTAACTCTTTAGGATTCCAGAATCTTCAGAACTTTTAGTACAAGAACAGTGGCTGGGCAGACTTCTATGGTCTGTGCCCTGAGAAAAGCAAGGACAAATCAAACTCGGGTATACATATAAAGTAACACATACCATGTAAAATGAGTTTATCTTGTTGGGCAGACTGGATGGACCGTGCAGGTCTTTTTCTGCCGTCATCTACTATGTTACTATGTTATTAAAAAAACTTATTTCAGATTAGATTTGGCAAGTAACATTAAGATCTGCAAAGGCTAGAAGGGTTAGTTGACTGACTTTTCTTAAGGTAGTTGGGTTTCTGGCCATGTTCTCTCTCTCCCCCCCCCCCCCCCCCACATTCCCCTTTATTCTGCAGTGGTGTTTGTTTCCAAGGTTGTAACTAGCCCCTGGAGCCGAAGCTGGGTTCCCTGAATAAAGCCATCCAATTTGTGTGGCTTTGCTTGTTCTACAGCTGTAAGGAGCACAGCCACAAAGGAATTACAGGGTTTTATGTTTTCAGCGTCTATAGATCAAATGCACATAGATCTCATTGAAATCCTCCTTTTTTTGGGGGGGGGGGGGGTGTCCTTTAGAACTCTCTTAAATGGTTATTGTAAGCACCATGTTTAGAGGATCTGTGTTTTCTGACAATCAGGGATCAACAGCTATTGATGACTTCTGAGCTTGCCAGAGCGGTATTATTTCAGTCTATATATGTTTCTACTAACAGTATATCCTGTCGACTATACAATTGTCTTTCACGATTAAATAGCCTCATTAGTGAAAGAAAGTGAGAATGCATGAGCCAAATCTAACTCCAGTTTCCCCCGCTTACTATCCCGTCTCTCTTATCTTTCCAGATGTTGCAAAATTAGCTGTCTCTCACTGTCTCTCACTCCTTCGTCTCCTTTCCTTTTCTCTCTCTCTCTTTCTTCTTCTCCCTCCCCACTGTTATGGGTTTTAGCAAGTCTTAATGACATAACAATCAATGAGAAGCGACTACAAAGACCTACTTCACAACTTCATTGCAAGATGAAATATAGCCAAGCGTGGCCAGCCTGTTTACATAGTGACAGAACCCAACAAAGATGCCTGGCCCTTTCCGGATCACCAGTGCGTTCAGTTTAGGACACATCTCAATGAATCAGTTGGTTATGTTTATTTTGTCCTGGGGACAATAGTTTAGAAGATACACCTTGTTCTCATCCATGCGACGCTGGCTCTTTCCCTTGGGCTGGCTCAAAATTACTTTAAGCTTATTATCGCCAGTCTACCTTCCCTTATTATGAGTCACAGTGGGTCGTTGTATTCAGGTTTTATACCACTTTTTTCCTCCAGCGCAAAAATTTTATTTTTCAATTAAGGAAAAACTCGGAAGCAAAATTTGAATATTTAAGGCTGGCCAGATTATATGTATTTGTTTGGCTGTAGGGCATTTCAATTGGAATTTACCGGGGAATGATGCAGCACAATAACCCTTCGCTTATGAAGTTGTATTGTTCAGGAAAACTGCCTCTCAAATACAAATTGAAGAATTAGGGAAAAGTTACTAGTCGTAGGGTAAATAAGTACATAAGTAATGCTACACTTGGAAAAGACCAAGGGTCCATCGAGCCCAGCATCCTGTCCACCACAGCGGCCAATCCAGGCCAAGGGCACCTGGCGAGCTTCCCAAACGTGCAAACATTCTATACATGTTATTCCTGGAATTGTGGATTTTTCCCAAGTCCATTTAGTAGTGGTTTGTGGACTTGTCCTTTAGGAAACCGTCTAACCCCTTTTTAAAACTCTGTCAAGCTAACCGCCTTCACTACGTTCTCCGGCAACGAATTCCAGAGGTTAATTACGCGTTGGGTGAAGAAAAATTTTCTCCGATTTGTTTTCACTTCCGCAACTGCAAGACGTTAATACCTCTAAATATGCGCTATTTCAAAACTGTGCAAAGCAGACTGACCTGAAAACTTTTATTTTGAGAGAGCGGGGGGAGGGGAGGGGTGCTTGCCCTACTCTTTGCCCGAAACTTAAATCTGGCCCTTAATCAAACTGACGTGTCCACTAAAAACGGTTGCCTAGCAATGTTCTTTTTTTCACTAGAACAAAGGGTTTAATTCATTATGAGGGCTTTTCGTTCCAGTGAAGTGCAAAGGAGGGAAGTGGGACTTCATGAAAAGATAACTTGATCAGGAAGCTGAGCATCAGACAGGTCAGTAGAGTCGGACAGTGCTTCTTACCTTTTGTGCAACCTAGAAGTTAACTCCTGAGTTATAAGAGGATCCCTCGATAGAGAAAGGCAAAAACTGCAGAGGACAACCGAAAAGAAAGAGAGTGAGTGAGTGGGGAGGGCGGGGGGGGTACTACTCGGTGCTCATTTTTAAAGCACTTTTAGATCTACAAATTTCCATTGGTTACTATAGGGCTCCTTTTCAAAGCACTTACATTTATAAAGTCCCATAGGTTACTATTCGCCTCGCACGCCTCCAAATCTGGTTTTTTTTTTTTTAAACACATAAGGCCAAATGTATTTATTTTTATTTATTTGCTGCATTTGTACCCCACATTTTCCCACCTATTTGCAGGCTCAATGTGGCTTATGTAAATTATGTAAATCATAATAAAAGTCCAGGCAGCGTTTTAAAACTTGACATATTTCCTGTCACAGTTTAGGAGAACTTTACATTTCTGATGAGGTTGAAATGACAAATCTTGAGATGATTTCTCTTGCTTCCCTGCCTCCTTTGAACCTTCTTTTTCGTTCTCAACTTTTTCCCACCTCCTCCTCCTCCTCCTCCTCACTCCCTTTCTCCCTTAAGTGAGTGGCTACCCCTTTGCAGCCCCCAGTTTCTGATGTTGCTCTGAATTAACAAGGCAACTCCGCTTCTGGTCTGGCTGACCCTCTCTATGACGTCAAAGCCTTTTTTCGGCCGAACTCACCTGGACCGTCCGAGGCTCCCCTGCTTCTGCTCTGGGATCTGCACAGAAGTCGAGCTCGCGCCTTTTAATCTGCCTTTAATAATAATAATTAAAAATCAAAACAAAAAAAAGTGCGTGCCAAGATGTGCTGAAGTCTAAGCTTTAAATGACTCCGAATCCTCTGTGCGTCAGTTGCCTTTACCAGGTCTAACCGTTTGGGAGATCTGCGCGGAAACAATGAAGGTCCTGTTTCGTGAGGGACTGAGGGTGTTTGAGAAAACATCCAGGGTTATTATAATCACACCTACACATAGATCAGCTTGCCAGGCGCAATTATTTTAATAGCACGTAATCGCGCGTGTTTGTGTGTGTGTGTGTGATTGTGTGTGTGTGTATTCCAAAATGTTATTGCTGTTAAACGTTTTAAGATATTCGCTCAAGGTCAACGTATAATCAATCGCTTTAATGACAGTTTCGAGGTATTCCACTAATTATTACCGTTTCACTTTGGTAATGCCAGTCAATTAGATGAAAAAAGTTCTTGCAGAATTCACTTCACCCAGATGCCATGTTAAAGAAACGTTTCCCCCCTCCGGCCAATTGGAATTTGTACTATTTAATATTTGCCTTAAGGTTTGTTTGGTATTATGTAACAGCGTGTCTCTTTAATCCTACTAGCACAGTGAATATGACGTCATAAACAGTCGATTATGACGTCACACGGAGGGTTCTGTAATGGGAAGAAGAATTTTTGCTTCAACTACGAAGCTTCACTAATCGCGTGAAGGATGCAGAATCCAATGAAGGTGGTTAAAATAGTATATCTTTTTTGTTTTGATATTTTTTTTTCGTTTCAGCCTTTGGTTTTCACTTTATGCTGGTCTGGCGTCTTGTAGATATTTTTCTGTGTAACCTCACAACTTCTTCCTAACTGGCCTGTGACAATTTGATGTTTATTCCTGCAAAAGAAAATTGTGGTTTGAGGTTAGTAAATTAGACTTGGAAAACAAAATAAGTCCACGCTGTTAACTGAACCTGATATGAAACGTCTACTTATTATTTTACATTTTAAAAAGTGTACAACAGCGTTATTTGGGTTCAGCCTAGAGCATTGTGCAATTCCTAATACTGAGTCTTTCCATTCCGGCAAAATAGAAAACTTCTGCAAGAAAGCCACACATGAATCTTGTGCTTTACTTTGATCAAATAATTTGTATTTTCCTAAAATGCATGCAACATAATTAGAAAAACATACTTTTGGGTCTAAGACCTTTTTGAGGAGAAGCTGTCAGGTGATAGTGAGAAACCCAGTCTCAGACGACAGCTGATAAAGTTGACTTGAAAATCCCCAATTCTACACCTGCCTCTCTAGGAATAACTTTGTGCAGATAATACCTCTCCTTTGGAGTAGACTCTATAAATGTTTTATTATTTATTTATTTATTTATTTTTTTTTTACTTTTATACCCCACGTTATGCCAAACAAGTTTTGGATTCAATGTAGCTTACAAAAACAGTATAGGATACATAACAAAGAATAATTTATTTATTTATTTACGGTTCATTTCTACCCCACATTTTCCCACAAATGCAGACACAATATTGTGGCTTCCATGAATTACAAAAGTTAAAAGATACAACACATGAATTTAGCAGTAGAATAAGGATAAAACGTTAGCAGCAATTAGGATGGCTAAACAGCAGAATTACTAACGGAATACACTTGTTCAAAAAGGTACGTTTTCAGCAGCTTCTTGAAAAGAAGGTGGTCAGCTTGCGATTTTAGGAACAGGGGAAGAGCGTTCCAAGTCTTCGGGCTGGAGTAGTGGAAAGTAGAGGCAAAAAGAAGCTTGTATTTAACACCCCTGCAAGATAGATAATGGAGTTGTAAAAAGGTGCGTGCTGTAGTGATGGCATTTCTAGGTGGGAGATCTATTAGAGGAATCATGTATTCCGGAGCTAAGCCGTAGATTATTTTATGTGTCAGAATGCAGATCTTGAATGCGATTCACGATTCGTTCTCTCACAGGTAGCCAGTGTAGATTGAAACGTAGGGGCTGCGCAGGAACCAAGCGCGGTTTGCCCAAGATGATGCATAAGAAAGTAATTTGTTGTAATAATCCAATTTAACAATACAGTATCATAAACATATTGGGATAGTTATGGATATTTTACATATAGACTTAGAAGTAGAGCTGTTTCGAAGGTAAAATTATGTATAATCATACCTGATAATTTTCTTTCCATTAATCATAGCTGATCAATCCATAGACTGGTGGGTTGTGTCCATCTACCAGCAGGTGGAGATAGAGAGCAAACTTTTGCCTCCCTATATGTGGTCATGTGCTGCCGGAAACTCCTCAGTATGTCGATATCAAAGCTCCATCCGCAGGACTCAGCACTTAGAGAATTACACCCACGAAGGGACACTCTGCCCAGCTCACCACCGCCGAAACGGGGGAGGGGAATTAACCCAGCTCATCCCCACACAAGTGGGGGAGGGGAATCCGTCCAGCTCATCCCCGCGGAGCGGGGGAGGGACACCACACCCGCCGATGCGGGGGGATCTGGCTTATCCTGCAACCGCAACCGCGGGAGGAGCTGACTGACCCTAACACCGCCGAAGCGGGAGGGGTACAAAGCTGCCCTACAGCCGCACGAAGCGGGAGGGAGCGCCGGCAGAATTTATGTCTCAATCCAGCCCCGTAAAACGGAGGGGAGAGGAATGCAGCAGCTCACTGTAACACAAACTCGTCTCAACTCTTGAAGAATCCAAATGAAAGAAGAACTTGAACACGAAGTCCTCCTGAAGTAACTGAAGGCTAAACTTGAACCTAAATTCAACCAGAATATAAACAGTACAGATATCTGGGAGGGGCTATGGATTGATCAGCTATGATTAATGGAAAGAAAATTATCAGGTATGATTATACATAATTTTACCTTCCATATCATCAAGCTGATCAATCCATAGACTGGTGGGATGTACCGAAGCAGTACTCACCCAGGGCGGGACATAGAAATCCCTGACCTCAACACTGAAGCTCCAAACCGGGCCTCCGCCCGTGCAGCCACAGTCAAACGGTAATGCTTGGAGAATGTATGAGCCGAAGCCCACGTTGCCGCCTTGCATATCTCTTCCAAGGAGACGGATCCGGCCTCTGCCATCGAGGCCGCCTGAGCTCTCGTGGAGTGAGCCTTCAGCTGGATAGGCGGCACCTTCCCCGCGGCCACATAAGCCGCTGCAATGGCTTCCTTGACCCATCTTGCCACTGTAGGCTTAGCAGCCTGCAGACCCTTACGAGGACCTGCAAACAGGACAAACAGATGATCCGATTTCCGGAAATCATTGGTCACTTCCAAGTATCTGATGATGACTCGTCTCACATCCAGATATTCAAGAGCGGAGTACTCCTCTGGGTAGTCCTCCCTACGAAAGGAAGGGAGACAGAGCTGCTGATTCACATGGAAGCGAGAACCAATCTTGGGCAGGAAGGCAGGCACTGTGCGAATAGTCACTCCTGCCTCAGTGAACTGCAGAAAAGGCTCTCGACATGAGAGCGCCTGGAGCTCGGAAACTCTTCTGGCTGAAGTGATAGCCACCAAAAAGACTGCTTTCAACGTCAGGTCTTTCAGAGATGCCCTCGACAAGGGTTCCAAAGGCGGCTTCTGCAATGCTCTTAGCACCAGGTTGAGATTCCACGCAGGCACCACTGAGTGCAGAGGAGGGCGCAGGTGATTAACTCCCTTGAGAAAGCGCACCACATCTGGCTGCGAAGCCAGGGAAGCACCCTTCAGGCGGCCCCTGAAGCAAGCCAGAGCCGCTACCTGGACTTTAAGGGAACTGAGCGACAGGCCTTTCTCCAGACCTTCTTGCAGGAACGCCAACACTGAAGAAATTGGAGCAGTGAAGGGAGAAAGTGAGCCTGCTTCACACCATGCTGCAAAGATACGCCAAACCCTGGCGTAAGCAGTAGAAGTAGAGCGCTTCCTCGCTCTCAGCATAGTGGCGATGACCTTGTCTGAGAAGCCCTTCTTCCTCAGACGCTGCCGCTCAATAGCCAGGCCGTAAGACCAAAGGGAGAGGGATACTCCATCACCACGGGACCCTGATGTAACAGGCCCTGCTCCACTGACAGCCGCAGAGGATCGTCGACTGAGAGCCTGAACAAGTCCGCATACCAGGGACGTCTGGGCCAATCCGGACCCACCAGGATTACCCTGCCGGGATGCTTTGCCACCCGGTCTAGCACCCTGCCCAACATGGGCCAGGGCGGGGAACACATAGAGGAGCTCTTGTGTCGGCCACTGTTGGAGAAGAGCATCTACTCCCAGGGATCGAGGGTCCCGTCCTCTGCTGAAAAAGCGCGGCACTTGGCCATTGGCCGATGACGCCATCAGATCTAGGCTCGGCTGGCCCCAGCGCTTCGTGATGTCCAAGAACGCCTGAGCAGATAGTTGCCACTCTCCGGGCTCCAAGGTATGGCGACTGAGAAAGTCCGCCTTGACATTCATGACTCCGGCAATGTGGGCCGCTGAAAGCTGCTCCAGGTTCGCTTCCGCCCACTGGCAAAGACTCATAGCCTCCTGGCTAGAGGGGCGCTCTTGGTACCTCCCTGGCGGTTGATATAGGCCACAGCCGTGGCATTGTCCGACAGGACCCGTACAGGCTTCAACACCAGTACCGGGATGAACTCCAATAACACCAACCGAATGGCTCTGAGTTCCAGGAGGTTGATAGACCACTTGCCTCTGCAGGAGACTAGAGCCCCTGCGCTGTCCTTCCCAAGCAGTGGGCTCCCCAGCCCATCAAAGAGGCGTCTGTCGTGACGACAATCCACTCCGGGGTCACCAGAGGCAATCCTGCAGACAACTTGTCTGTCTGCGTCCACCAGCTCAGCGCCTTGCGCACTGCTGGGTCCACGGGAAGGCGCACAGCATAATCCTCCGACATCGGAGTCCAGCGCAGCAGCAGAGATAGCTGTAGTGGTCTCATATGAGCCCTGGCCCAGGGCCCTACTTCCATCGTGGCCGTCATAGAGCCCAACAGCTGCACGTAGTCCCAAGCCCGAATAGGAGAGGCTACTAGGAACTAGTCCACCTGAGCCTGAAGCTTGACAATCCGATTGTCTGGCAGGAACACTCTGCCCACTTGGGTGTCGAATCGAACTCCCAGATACACCAGGGACTGAGTCGGGCGCAGCTGGCTCTTCTTCCAGTTGATGATCCATCCCAGGGAGCTCAAAAGAGCAACTACCCGGTCCATAGCTTTGCCGCACTCTGCATAAGAGGGGGCTCGGATCAACCAGTCGTCCAGATAAGGATGGACTTGTACTCCTTCCTTTAGCAGGAAGGCCGCTATGACCCCCATTACTTTGGAAAAGGTCTGCGGAGCAGTAGCCAACCCGAAAGGGAGGGCTCTGAACTGGAAGTGTCGTCTCAGGACTGTAAAACGCAGAAAGCGTTGGAGAGGAGGCCAGATGGTAATATGCAGGTACGCTTCCTTGATGTCCAAGGAAGCCAAGAACTCTCCTGCCTTCACTGCCGCTATAACAAAGCGGAGAGTCTCCATGCGAAAGTGCCTCACTTTCCAGGCCCGATTGACCCCTTTGAGGTCGAGGATAGGCCGGACAGAACCTCCTTTCTTTGGAACCACAAAGTAAATGGAGTAACGTCCCTTGCCAATCTGATTTTTTGGCACCGGAACGACCGCACCCAGGCGGATCAGGTTGTCCAAGGTCTGCTGCACTACCACAGCTTGACCGGAGACTTGCAGGGAGAGAGTACAAACCCGTCTCTTAAGGGTTGGCAGAACTCTAGCTTGTAGCCGTCTCTGATGACTTCCAGCACCCACGCGTCTGAAGTTATAGTGGTCCACTCGCCCAGAAACGAGGACAGCCGTCCTCCAATCTGCACTGGGGCGTGGACCAAGGCCCCGTCATTGGGTACGAGACCCTGGGGGAGGACCGGAGGGAGCACCTCCGGGACGGCGGTCTCTGCAAAAGGAATGCTGCTTGGGGGAGAAATTCCTCTTGAAGGAAGAGGGGGCAGAGGAACCCGACTTGCCCGGGCGGTACCGATGGGCTTCCTGCAACCGTCCTCTGGAGGTATCGGGACGAGTACTAACCCGAGCCCTGACCTCTGGTAATTTCTTGCCCTTAGACGTGCCGAGATCGGTCACGATTTTGTCCAGCTCGACCCCAAAGAGCAGCTTGCCTTTAAAAGGCAATCTAGCCAGGCGGGATTTAGAGGCGTGGTCAGCAGACCAATGTTTCAGCCAAAGCCACCGCCGCGCAGAGACTGTCTGAGCCATGCCTTTAGCTGAGGCTCTCCAGACATCATACAGCAAGTCTGCCAAATAGGCTAAGCCCGATTCCAGGGCCGGCCAATCAGCCCTCAAGGAATGATCCGAGGGGGAAGCCCGCTGCACCATAGTCCGGCACGCCCTGGCCACATAGGAGCCGCAAACTGAGGCCTGCAAACTTAAAGCAGCTGCCTCAAAGGACGACCTTAAGGCCGCCTCCAATCTTCTGTAGGGGCGTCCTTTAGGGCCGTGCCACCTTCCACCGGCAACGCCGTTTTCTTAGTCACCGCAGTGATTAAAGAATCCACGGTAGGCCACAGATAGGCCTCACGTTCACTCACAGCCAAAGGATAGAGGCGGGACATAGCCCTAGCCACTTTAAGGCTCGTTTCCGGGACATCCCATTGAGCCGCAATTAAGGTGTGCATGGCATCATGCACGTGGAAGGTTCTAGGCGGGCGCTTCGTCCCCAGCATAATGGCAGAGCCAACAGGGGCTGAGGGAGAGACGTCCTCCGGAGAGGAAATCTTCAAAGTGTCCATGGCCTGTAACAACAGGTTGGGCAAATCCTCTGGGCTAAAAAGCCGCGCTGCAGAGGGGTCATCCGCTCCATCCGAGCGGGGATCTATCTCCTCCAAGGAATCCGCAAAGGATCGTTGGGAGACCTCAGACACGCTGCCCTCATCTACATCGGAGGAGACAAAAGTCCTCCAAGGCCTGGAAATCAACCCGAGGGCGTTTACCTCTGGGAACCTCAACCTCTTTATCAGAAGAGGGAGCAGGGGCAGCGTTTTGCATGAGGAAAGCCTGATGCAGCAGCAAAACAAACTCGGGGGAGAAACCCCCCAGACTGTGCACTTCCGCAGCCTGGGCAACAGCCCTAGACGCACTCTCAACCGGCGCTCGCAAGAGCGGGGGAGAGACATGCTGCGCATCCAAAATGGCGTCCGGCGCGAAACTCCGTGAAGGAGCCGCGCGGGAAGAACGGCGCTTAACTTTAGCCGTTTTTGTGCCGTCGCCCAAATTAAGGGCGTTCATGGCATTAATGTCTCCAACCTCAAGGGCGGCCCCGAAGAAGCCGTCCGAGCCGCGTGGCCGGCCAAGATGGCGGAGGCGAGGAGCGGGGGATGGGCGTTTATGGCGGGAAAAAACCGCCACGCCGGAGGAACGACCGGGACATTCATCGGTCACTAAACTATCACCCATCAAGGGCGAATCAGGTTGTAAAACCCCCGCATCCCCTCTAGAAGCGCTCCAGCGATCCGGGGCGCGACCCTTTGCGCCCTCGCCCTCCGACGCCATTGCCACGAGGAGAAGAATCGGGGAACCCCCTGCCCGCTATAAAAAGGTAAAATTACCTGCTTGCCGCTCCGAGCTGTAACGAACTGGTGTCCCAGTGAGTAGCTGCAATGAACGTTTAAAGAAAAGTCGAATTAAACGCCTTTAAAGACGTTTAAAAATTTTTTTTTTTTTAATTTTTAAACGGAGCCAGCGGGAGGGGGGAGAAAAGGAGGGACCTGGCACCACCAGGTTTGCACTTGCTCAAAAGAGCCCTCAACCCCAGGCCTCAACAAAACCTAAGGATTAGGCTTGGAGGCCTAGCCAGAGCTGCTGCTGTGTGTGACCACCACCTGCTGAGATAGAGAACATACTGAGGAGTTTCCGGCAGCACATGACCACATATAGGGAGGCAAAAGTTTGCTCTCTATCTCCACCTGCTGGTAGATGGACACAACCCACCAGTCTATGGATTGATCAGCTTGATGATATGGAATAGTTTATTTTACTATTCTGCTGAATACAAACAATGAAAAATATTATTTGGTAGAATACAAACAACAGGCATTGAGTTTTAGCATAACAAACAGTAAAAGAAGCATCCTGAAATCAGAGATCAGTAGGATTTAACACAGTAGAGCTCTGAATTATTCACATTTGAATTTAAATCACTATTCATCCAAATACGAGTAATGTATTTGGAGCACTATTTGGGGTCAAATCAAATACAAATATTTGGTACAGCCCTAATCTTAAGTGCAGCCTTTGTAGATGGGGCTGCGTAATTACTGGATTTCGTGTACACAACACTGTATCTAGGTGCACCGAAGCACTTTCTGAAAAAGAAGTCAGAGTCTATCTGTACTTTTCTGGATTAAAAACCACTGCGCACAGAGAAAACATGATGCAATGCACCCAATGATGATAAGTACATAAGTATTGCCATACTGGGAAAGACCAAAGGTCCATCGAGCCCAGCTTCCTGTTTCCAACAGTGGCCAATCCAGGTCACAAATACCCGGCAAGATCCCCAAAATGTACAAAACATTTTATACTGCTTATCCCAGAAATAGTGGATTTTCCCCAAGTCCATTTAATAATGGTCTATGGACTTTTCCTTTAGGAAGCCGTTCAAACCTTTTTAAAACTCCGCTAAGCTAACCGCCTTTACCACATTCTCTGGCAACATAAGTACATGAAATGGACATGTCCTTAAATCTGGCTGTGCACTATGTAAGGTACCTACTTATGTAACAGCTGAGGCAGAGAGATGGAAACTCTGGATAAAGGCGGTGGTTGATTTTGAAGAACACTAGTTGCTCTTAGCACTGCTTTCCTGGAAAAAAAAAAACTTGCATTCTGTGAACAATTGTTTCAAAATAGTTTTCTTTTAATTGAATGCACTAATTGCCTAGGTTGGCCATGGGGCTAATTTTCAAAAGAGAAAAATGTTCAAAAACTGTCATAAAGCATCGTTTGGATGGATTTCTTCTGAAAAAAATCCAGATCAGTATTTTTGATACCTATTTTACAAACTTTTATCTATGCCTTTCGTCTGCAATGCATCCAAATCACAAGAGGGCGTTTTGAAGATGGGATTAAGGCAGGCTTAGGGCACGCCTAACACTTGGATGTTTTACAGCCATAATGGAACAAAATAAAAAATGTCTATGGTGAAAACTTCTCAGTTTTGTTCTAGACCAGTTTTTATAATGAATAAGGCACAAAAAGGTGCCCTAAATGACCAGATGACCACTTAGAGGGACTCAGGGATGACCCCCCTACTACTACTACTACTTATCATTTCTAAAGCGATACTAGACGTATGCAGCGCTGTACACTTGAACATGAAGAGACAGTCCCTGCTCGACAGAGCTTACAATCTAATTAGGGCAGACAAACAAGAGATAATGGAATATTAAAGTGAGGATGATAAAATAAGGGTTCTGAACAAGTGAATAAGGGTTAGGAGTTAAAAGCAGCATAAAAAAGGTGGGCTTTTAGCTTAGATTTGAAGACGGCCAGAGATGGAGCTTGACGTACCGGCTCAGGAAGTCTATTCCAGGCATATGGTGCAGCAAGATAAAAGAAACGGAGTCTGGAGTTAGCAGTGGAGGAGAAGGGTGCAGATAAGAGAGATTTACCCAGTGAATGGAGTTCCCGGGGAGGAATGTAGGGAGAGATGAGAGTGGAGAGGTACTGAGGAGCTGCAGAGTGAATGCACTTATAGGTCAATAAGAGGAGTTTGAACTGTATGCGGAAATGGATAGGAAGCCAGTGAAGTGACTTGAGGAGAGGGCTAATATGAGTATAGCAACACTGGTGGAATATTAGTAGTGCAGCAGAATTTTGAACAGATTGAAAAGAAGAGAGATGGCTAAGTGGGAGACCTGTGAGAAGCAAGTTGCAATAGTCTAAGTGAGAGGTGATAAGAGTGTGGATGAGGGTTCTGGTAGTGTGTTCAGAAAGGAAAGGGTGAATTTTGGTGATATTATAGAGAAAGAAACAACAGGTTTCAGCAGACCCCCCCCCCCTTACTCCCTCAGTGGTCACTGACCTCCTCCCACCCCCAAAAAATGTGAATGAAAATAGTACTCACCAGCCTCTACGACAGCCTCAGATGTTATAGCCAGGTCTATTAGAGCAGCAGGCAGGTCCCTGGAGTAGTCTAGTGGTGAGTGCAGTGCACTGTAGACAGACAGATGGACCAAGGCCCCCTACCTCCCAGTACCCATTGAGGTGGAATCTGTGAGCCCTCCAAAACTCACCAGAAACCTACTGTACCCACATATAGTGGTGAACAGTTGGGGGTAGTGGGTTTTGGCTGAGGTTTGGAGGGCTCAGCAGACAAGATAAGGGAGCAATGGTGAGATGTTTACCTGGGAGCATTTAAATGAAGTCCTCTGCAATGCCCCCTAGGGTGCTCCACTGCTCTCCTGGGATGGGTGGGGGACCAGTCTGCTAAAGATGCTGGCTCCTCCTACATCCCAATGGCTTGATTTTGTGAGCTTTTCATGTGGGGGGGTTTTTTTTTTCAAAAATGGCATGAAAAAATAAACACACAGAGCACAAAACCTTCTTACAAACAGTATTTTTGAAAAAAAAAATAGATGCTTTGCATTTTTGAAAATGGTCATGTTTTCTATTCGGATTTGGGATATTTAGTGCAAGACGTCCACAGTCTGACTTAAACATTGTGTTGAAAATGCCCCTCCACATGTACCATTTTGAGAGAGAGTTCATAATATTTGCCTACTTTTTTCAGGAAAAAGGAAGTGCTTTGCTGCGATCAATGGAAAGATCACTACATACAGTGACATAATACATTTATGGACTGATGCTCAGAACTCCGACGCTATAGGAACAGTGGCAGCACGGAGCCAGTGCACAAAAATGACTTCCCAATGCTCAATGCTAACAGCATGCAAAGCGCATGTTGTGCAAGGGGAAGGAACATACCTGGTGCGTGCGCACAAGAGTTTTGTGGTGAATAAAGCTCTTGTGCGCATGCCCATTCAAACCCTGAAGTGCAGGCTCACCTCAGTGCTATTCTTCTACTCCTTAAATATAAGCTTTTCAATTTTTGTTTCACTAGAGAAACTTATATTTAAGTGCAGAAAACAGGCACTAATGTGTGCTTCCACTTTCGGTTTTTTAAAAGGAAAATCATGAGAAATCCTCTCTTCTTAACCCCTCAACACGACCTCGGAGCTGTTTTTTTTTTTCAGCGCTGTTTCTCTGAGCATTGGGAGGCAATAGCTAATGACCTCATTTACATCCATTTGCCTACACTGAAATGCAATTTGTGCTAAATCTTTAGCACGCACGTTTCCTGCGCAACAGCCTTCTGAACATTCAGTGCACATTAACACTGGCGTTAGTCTGGCGCTAATTGTCTCTAGTGACAGCGTTAGGTTTTGAGTATCGACCCTTTAGACAGAAAAGCATGATTAGTGCCGCTCACGGTTCTCATAGGATGTAATTGAATATGTCAGGGGAAGTTTTCGAAAGTTATTTTCACATGTATGTGGCCTCTTACAAAATTCTGACCAGTCTAAAAGTACCTGCTTTGACATGACAGTGTGGAGGGTTGGTGGCGGGAGGGGGGTCAAGAGGGTCGTCGGCAGGGGTCGTCAAAGTTGGCGGTGGCAGCAGCGGGGGGGATGGCTAAAATGTGCCCCCTCACCTCAGGCTCTGGACCCCCCTCCCGCCAAAGTCTGGCTATGCCCCTGTATAGAATACGCTTATTTGATATCCCAGCGCCTAAAACTATGCGTGTCCATTTACACCATAAGTACATAAGTAGTGCCATACTGGGAAAGACCAAAGGTCCATCTAGCCCAGCATCCTGTCACCGACAGTGGCCAATCCAGGTCAAGGGCACCTGGCACGCTCCCCAAATGTAAAAACATTCCAGACAAGTTATACCTAAAAATGCGGAATTTTTCCAAGTCCATTTAATAGCGGTCTATGGACTTGTCCTTTAGGAATCTATCTAACCCCTTTTTAAACTCCGTCAAGCTAACCGCCCGTACCACGTTCTCCGGCAACGAATTCCAGAGTCTAATTACACGTTGGGTGAAGAAAAATTTTCTCCGATTCGTTTTAAATTTACCACACTGTAGCTTCAACTCATGCCCTCTAGTCCTAGTATTTTTGGATAGCGTGAACAGTCGCTTCACATCCACCCGATCCATTCCACTCATTATTTTATACACTTCTATCATATCTCCCCTCAGCCGTCTCTTCTCCAAGCTGAAAAGCCCTAGCCTTCTCAGCCTCTCTTCGTAGGAAAGTCGTCCCATCCCCACTATCATTTTCATCGCCCTTCGCTGTACCTTTTCCACTAGGGCCATATTCTATAACAACATATATATTTTGGAACTCCCATGAAACACCCAATTCCCCACCTATAGCCATGCCCCTTTTTGCCTGCACACAATAGAAGTTATGCGCACTGCGTTACACAATATGCATAGCAAGTTGTGCGCATAAATTCCAATTATTGCCAATTAGTGCTCATTATTGCTTAAGTGCTGTTATCAACGCTCATTAGCTTTTTAAGCCAATTGAGTTACGCTATGGCAACTATTAAAATGCAACAAAAGAGAGGGAACAAAGTACAAACTAAAGTCCAAACAAAAAAAACAGCACCACGGGCCTTTAAAAATGGAACACAGTTCTTTAATGAATGAGCCTTGACAAAAAGACCCGACACGGGCCGTGTTTCGGTGACTAGCACCTGCGTCAGGGGTCTACATAGAATACAAAACATAGAAATAATATATTTTAAAATTTTTTTAAATATAATGAGTAAAACCAAAGATTAATATTTAGACTCATCATATGTATGCTTGATGAGTCTAAATATTAATCTTTGGTTTTACTCATTATATTTAAAAATTTTTTAAAATATATTATTTCTATGTTTTGTATTCTATGTAGACCCCTGACGCAGGTGCTAGTCACCGAAACACGGCCCGTGTCGGGTCTTTTTGTCAAGGCTCATTCATTAAAGAACTGTGTTCCATTTTTAAAGGCCCGTGGTGCTGTTTTTTTTGTTTGAACTATTAAAATGCAAAAGTTTATTAACTTAACATCCGTCTTTTTATGATAAAGCGTTGTCTCAAATCTGTTTTGTCTGCACCTAATCTTAATATCAAGAAAAGAGACTTCTGCTGTATTGTAATTTAAATCAAACTTCAAATTTAGAGCTTTACTATTCAGCCAGGTATGAAACTCTATTGATCTTACTTCTTCTCCTTTCCAAATCAAAAAGATGGCATCACTAAATCTTACATAAGGTCTCCAAGTTGTTACATCACTGCAAATACAAGCATGTTTGTAGAAACACCTTTTCACACAGAACTTATTTTGATTGAATGACTGGAGTAATGCAATTCATGATTTATTTAAACACCTCTGCATGTTTTAGGTATGTTTTATTTGATTTTATTGTTTGTCTATACATATTTCATAGTGCTTGCATGTGAGAGAGCAATGTACATGATTTTATATATTTTAAAATATTTTATAATACCATAATACCTCAGTGGAGGAGTGGCCTAGTGGTTAGGGTGGTGGACTTTGGTCCTGAGGAACTGAGTTTGATTCCCACTTCAGGCACAGGCAGCTCCTTGTGACTCTGGGCAAGTCACTTAACCCTCCATTGCCCGCCGCATTGAGCCTGCCATGAGTGGGAAAGCGCAGGGTACAAATGTAACAAAAATAAAATAGATACTATTGGAGATTCTACATGGAATGTTGCTACTATTGGAGATTCTACATGGAATGTTGCTATTCCACTAGCAACATTCCATGTAGCAGGCTTCTGTTTCTGTGAGTCTGACGTCCTGCACGTACGTGCAGGACGTCAGACTCACAGAAGCAGAAGCCTGCGCGGCCACATTGGTGATCTGCAAGGGCTGACTTCTACATGGAATGTTGCTAGTGGAATAGCAACATTCCATGTAGAATCTCCAATAGTAGTAACATTCCATGTAGAATCTCCAATAGTAGCAACAGGGGAGGAGTGGCCTAGTGGTTAGGGTGGTGGACTTTGGTCCTGAGGTACAGGCAAAGTCAGCAACGAGGGACAAAGTAGAGAAGAAGCAAACTACTGAGCAAGTAACACCTAGCAAAGTAGAAGCCGAAGCATGGAGTCCAGGAAGAGCTCAGCTGATAAAGTGCTGGCGTCTGACATCAGTAGGAACCAGCAGGGAGAAGGAGCACAGCCATAGGACAAGAGCAGGGGAAGGAGGAACCGAAAGACCAATAGGAGAGAAGCAAGGGAAGCCAGGCAGAGAGAGAGCAGACTCAGGTGCATGGAAGCAAAGCAACCAAGGAGCCTGGAAGCCAGGCAGAGAGAGAGAGAGCAGAGCCAGGTGCATGGAAGCAAAGCAATCAAGGAGCCTGCAGCCAGAGAAGAACTACCCACACATGGCTCAGGGCTATGGGTAGGGGACATGACATAAAGTTAGGCGCACACATGTTGGCGAACGCTGTATTCTCTAATGGCAATTTTGCATGCAATTGCATTATAGAATTGACGTTTAGTGCCTATATCTTTTTGTCCCTGATTTTCTGGTGCTCTTTCTTGCGTATACCCATAGTGTTCAGTTTTCATGAAGAGCGTGAACTATTTGCACACAGTGCATACTCTTTTTATTATTATTATTATTATTTGTTGCATTTGTATCCCACATTTTCCCACCTCTTTGCAGGCTCAATGTGGCTTACAATACATCATGAGTAACAGAAGTACATGAAAAAGTATACATTTAGTGATAACTGAAGGATTTTGGGTAGCATGATAATGATAAAACATGATAGTGTATTAACAAGTAAACATATTAAGAAGTATTTAAGAAATATATAAGAGTTATATAAGAAAATATACATTTAGTAGTAGCTAAAGGATCTTGGATACCATGATAGTGAGAAAACATGGTAGTGTTTTGGCAGGTTGACATAGTAGAGGCAGTTTTGGATGTGCGTATAGGAGTTTATATTTGTTGATCATTGTTGTATGCCTTATTAAAGAGATGAGTCTTCAGTAGAACTCGGAAGTTAGCTAATTCATAGGTCATTTTTAATTTGCACGGCAGCGCATTCTAGAATTGTGTGCTCAGGTAGGAAAAGGTTGACGCGTGTGTTAGTTTGTATTTGAGACCTTTACAATTTGGGAAACGAAGATTGAGGAATGTGCGGGATGACTTTTTAGCTTTTCTGGGTGGTAGGTCTATCAGGTCTGACATGTAGGCTGGTGCGTCTCCATGAATAATTTTATGAACTAGGGTGCATACTTTGAACGTAATACGTTCTTTAAGTGGAAGCCAGTGCATCTTTTTTCGTAGGGGTTTAGCGCTTTCGTATTTTGTTTTACCGAATATGAGTCTAGCTGCAGTGTTCTGAGCTGTCTGAAGTTTCTTGATTATTTGCTCTTTGCAAACAGCATAGAGTGCATTGCAATAATCTAGGTGGCTGAGTACCATTGATTGTACCAGGCTATGGAAGACGGTTCTTGGGAAGAAAGGTCTTACTCTTTTTAATTTCCACATTGAGTGGAACATCTTCTTGGTTGTGTTTTTCGCGTGACTCTCAAGTGTTAGGTGTCGATCAATGGTGACTCCAAGAATTTTTAGGGTGTCCGAGATTGGAAGATTCAGTTTTGGTGTGTCAATGGTGGTGAATTTGTTTGTGTTGTGTTGTGAGGTAAGTATTAGGCATTGGGTTTTTTTCTGCATTGAGTTTCAGCTTGAATGCGTTCGCCCATGTGTGCATGATATGTAGGCTTTGGTTGATATCATTGGAAATTTCCTTTAGATCGTGTTTAAATGGAATGTAGATGTGCACGTGCATACAGGGCTAGATTCTATATATGGCACCAAAAATAGCTCTTACACTCGGAAATCATGCCTAATTTTAGGTGTGGCCATTTGCACCAACCGAAGTGTGCTGCAGCTGTACGTGCCATATTGCTGAACAGTACGCGTAAATTGTAGGAATGCCCTGTTATGTCAATGACCCACCCGTTTCCACGCCCCCTTTTTCAGATTACGCATAAATGTTATGTGCAGATCCCATTTGTGTCAAAGCCAATTGCATCTAACTAGTGCCAATAATTGCTTGTTAAAAAGCCAATTATTGGCACTAATTAGCTTGTCATTCAATTAAACTGCATACACTCATTTGCATGTGCAGTTTTCGGCAACTTTTATAGAATTAGGGGAAGAGTGGACATTATTATCAGCTAATGACATTCATTTCAAATGACAGCCCATGCTACTTATTTAGGCCTTATTTTACAAAAACCATGCTAGCGATTCGCGCGCCACAAATTCAAGGAAGCCCATTCAATTCCTATGGGCTTCCTCTCATTTGCTTTACGGGAATCACTAGCTCAGCTTTGTAAAAGAAGCCTTTAGTGCAACGATGTGGCTCTTTTACTAAGCCGCGTAGGCGTCTTCTCATGGCCAATGTGCATCAGTTTGGAGTTACTACCCGGCTACCGCGTGGCTCTTCCGGTAATTTCATTTTAGACGTGCGTCTGCTACACGGGCCGGAAAATATATATATTTTTTCTGGCGTGCAAGCGGTAATCGGGCAGTAATCGGCATTTTACACGCGTAGACCATTACCACCCAGTTACCGTGCGTGAGACATTACCGCTAGGTCAATGGCTGGCGGTAAGGTCCCAGACCCCAAATGGACGTGCGGCAATTTTCATTTTGCCACGCGTCCATTTTTGTCAAAATGTTTTTAAAAAAAGCATTTTTTTACAGGTGCGCAGAAAAATGATTCTGCGCCCGCCCAAAACACGCGTCTCCACTACCGCAGGCAATTTTTAGCACGCCTTAGTAAAGGGGCTTCTGTAGTTCAAATCTTGGAAAACCTCCTACTAATTTTTCGCTGATTTTGCCTTCTTTTTTACATCCCTGCCCTTCTGCGTCTTTGTCTCTGTCTCCGATGGGGATCAGAACTGAAAAGACTTTTTGAAAAACCTCAGATAGATGGATTTTTGACAAGTGGATGGATGGACCTTTGTTTGCTTTGGTATAACAAACAGCTGACAAGGTTTACTTTAAGGCCCACACACACACACAAAAAATACACGTGAGAGATGTTTAACTGTTTGGTGTGTTCTGCCAGTCTAAGTGATTGTGTTGGTTTGTTTGCTTGCTAGGTAATAAATGAGATGGCTTCAGGTGAGGAACTCTACAGAGCTGGAATGCTAGGACAGATTTACACTTGTCCTGCAGCTTAAATTGACAGCACTGTAGCCTACAGAAATGGTCAGTGGTGCCAGCCAGTCTGGAAGCCACCCGGTTAACCTGGTAAAAGCACAGAATGGAAACGCAATTACCAAAACTGATTTGCCACACTTCACTCTCCTGCAAAAAAAACAAAAACACTTGTGCATTATAATCTTTTCTTCTCCAGCCTTTTCCTCCCTTCTATTTATCCTAATGGCCAGCTTTGTCAACCTCTTCTCTGGGTCCTTGTCTGATTACTAGTGAGTTGTGGTACAAAGTGAATCATGCTTCCTATAACCCTATCGCTGTATAGGAGGAGCTGGTGCCTTGGCTGCAGCCTAGTGGAATCTCTTGATTGCCCAGTACCTTCCCCCCACCCTCCTCACAGCTTCTAGCCCCTACTGAAGGCACTTGCACAATCTCCAGCACCTTGACAGAAAACAAAGGAGGAAAAGGGTCCCCACCTTTTGGACAAGCTAAGTGACATGATCCAGATGCCTTTGGAATTTGACTTCTATCTCTTCTTGTGTTAAGTATGGGATGAGAAAAGAGGCCACACATTCCTAGGGTTACCATATGGCTCCAGAAAAAGGAGGACGGATTGAGCCAGCCGGGTTTTACTTCCATTGCTTTCAATGGAAGTAATAGAACCAGCCGGGTTTTACTTCCATTGCTTTCAATGGAAAGCAATGGAAGTAAAACCCGGCTGGCTCAATCCGTCCTCCTTTTTCTGGAGCCATATGGTAACCCTACCTTCCCATCTCCCAAGGACCTGTTGCCGCCTCCCAGAACCTGCTGAAAACAGATCTTCACCCCCCCCCCCCCCCACCCCAAGAGCATGGAGCCAGGATAACTCAGTCTCTGCCAGTCGCACACACTCAAATCCCCTTCAGTCCATTCAGATAGAACGGGCCCTTTCGGATCACTGGGTGACAGAGGGTCTGGAAGACTCTGAACTGATTAATTCAATCACTAGATTATTTAACTGAGAAAGTAATTTAAAAAAATAAGATTTTTTTTGGCAGTGAAATCTTTTAAACTGATTTGGACAACAAAACCTGCTGTACTTTGGCAGTACAAATCACTTTCACACCCACATCTACACCATTTGTAAGCACAGTGGTTAAAGACCTAATTTAGAAATATAAACAGATGTATACTCTAAAATAGAACAAAACCATGAGAAGTTAAGCTTCTGTTCTGAGGTAGTGAGAGCATTCTTCTTTCTCCTTAAGGAAACTGTCATGGAGTCTTAGTGTCAAAAAGTGAATACCAAGCCCAAAACACCACAGCTGACTTCGTGTGTTTCCTAATTTTCCATACTGTGAAGAACCAATAGTTGATGGTAGGCACTGGGACGGAGTATGTAAGACCCAGGGCTTTTTTTGAGGGGATACTTGGGGGTACTGAGTACCGGCACCTTTTCCATTGCCTGCTAAAATCGACCCATGGTCCCCAAGTTACATAGTAACATAGAGGGGCATAATTGAACGTCGCCGGCCAAATAGATCGCCGGCAATCTATGTTGGCGGCAGTGGCGCTACAGCTGGCCGGAACCGTATTATCGAAAAAGATGGCCGGCCATCTTTTTTTTCGATAATACGGTTTAGCCCGGCCAAATGCCGTGGAGTTCACCGGGTTTGAGATGGCCGGGTTTGTTTTTCAGCGAGAATGGAAAGTTATGTCGGCCATCTCAAACCCCGGCCAAATTCAAGGCATTTGGCCGTGGGAGGAGCCAGCATTTCTAGTGCACAGGACACCAACCAGCCACCCTAGGGGTCACTATGGTGGACTTCAGAAAAGCTCCCACGTGCATAGCTCCCTTACTTTGGGAGCTGAGCCCCCCAATCCCCCCCCCCAAACCCACTACCCACAAATGTACTGCACCCACTAAAATTGCTCCAGGGACTTGCATACAGCCTCTAGGACTTATTGCTGCTGTATAACTTTGGCACACCAGTTCACACCTGATGACTAATCTCTCTGAAAAAGTCCTTTCTTGAAATAACCATGTTTACTCACAGTTAACTGCAGATCAGAGGTTGTGCCCCACTGGCAAAGAGTCCCCTGGTACTAAGATTAGCAGTAGGTCAGAGCTGGCACAATGGTGTGCAATGCCCTCTTTCAGCACCATTCAAGGTAAGAACTACGTTCTCTAACGTGGGTAACACAGGAAAGGGAACTAAAACTGGCTTACAAAAATGGCCACTACCGCATGGACTACAGCAGGAAACAAAACAGGGCACACTCTGACCCAGTTAGCAGGGGGGAAAAGCACCATGGGAGTAGAGCCCAGTACCCACCACAATGCATTGCTAATGTGACTCTGCAGGGCACCTAACAGAAAAGGTGTCACACTCACCTGATAGCCACATCGCAACCAGGGAAAGGCTGTCGGAGGATACAACACATTCTGCTGTCATGGAGGTGGGTACGGCATTTGAAGCTGGCATACAGGCTGGCAAAAAAGGTTTTTAGTTTTATTTTTTTAGTTTGGAAGGGGATTGGTGACCACTGGGGGAGTATGGGGAGGTCATACCCCATTCCCTCCAGTGGTCGTCTGGTCAGTTGGGGCACCTTTTTGAGGCTTGGTCATGAAAATAAAAGGACCAAGTAAAGCCGGCGAAATACTGCTTAACGCCGCTTTATTTTTTCCATTATCGGCGAAAGCCGGCCATCTGGTAGCCACGCCCATGCCCGCCCATGTCCCGCCTTCGCTAATCTACCGACACACCCCTTTGAACTTTCGCCGGCGAAGCGACGGGAAAGCGGCGATGCTGTCAAAAATGCCGCTTTTGATTATACCGACTTCACCACTTTTAAAAAATCGCCGGCCATCTCCCGATTTGTGTCGGAAGATGGCCGGCGATCACTTTCGATTATAAGCTGGACAGTAACATAGTAGATGACGGCAGAAAAAGACCTGCATGGTCCATCTAGTCTGCCCAACAAGATAAACTCATATGTGCTACTTCTTGTGTATATCTTACCTTGATTTGTATCTGCCATTTTCAGGACACAGACCGTAGAAGTCTTGCCCAGAACTAGCCCCGTTTTCAGGACCGTAGAAACAGCTCAGGCTCTACACACCAATTCTGCCTTGTCATAGATTCTGTGACTGGTTGCAGGGGGCTTGGCTATTGTGGGGTGGGTCCCTCAGTGATCACCTCACCCCGGAAGGGTGGCCAGGCATTTGAGTACCGGCACCTTTTTTTGCTCGGAGAAATGCACTGGTAAGACCACAGCGCAGTGACACCATTAGAGGACGCAGTCCTGGTATTCATAGCTGTTCATTTGACCCTCAGCAGATTTCAAGTTTAGAAGAGCAGTGGGTATGCTTGGAGAGGTGGAATTGGAGCAGAAGAAGGAGGAAGGGCAGTTAGGGTGACTGGAAACATGAGTTCTCCCTGTTCCCCTTTTCAACAGTGCATAGTCGCTGCTCTACTGTAGTGCTCAGTTCCACACCTGGGCCAGGAACATTGCACTGGGCTACTGGGAAACTGCCTGCTGCTCTGACACAGTAGTCTAACCCAGGTCCACATTAGCCAATAGGCACAATAGGGGTAATTCTCAAAAGATCACCTAATGTGTATGCTAATAATGACAATTAGACATGTAATTGTCTTCATAGATGTCACAAAATGCCTAGTTACCCACCAGGGGCTACCCGTGGCTACTTAGAGGGTCTATCCCCAGCACAGGGTCTGACTGCACCTGCTGCTTGTGCTCTACACTACCACCCTCCTCACACCGACTGGGTCACAGCCACCTCTGGGCAAGTTTCCTGCTCTCAAATTATCCCCAGTGATTTCTAGATTACTAGGACCACATTCCCAGTGGTCCCACAGTTCACAGATCCAACACACAAACCACCAGGATTCTTAAGTCAGTCCAGACAAGCAGAGGCAATAAACTAAAAATGATTATTGTCATGAAAAATATTGAACAGTGAACCATAAAAACAGATGGAACAAAAACAGCACATAATAACAAGTAACTGAATATGGATCAATTATAAAACTATCTAAACTTTTGTTCACTACCTGAACAGTGCCTGGGAAGTACAGGAAATGTAGCTGCTCACAGGTTACAGAATATAACTGCTCACAGGGTCTCAGTAAAAATATCTTTTTCTCTCAACTTCCAAACTGAGGTTGGAGAAAAATCCAGTATTTCTTAGATGAATTTGAGATCCTGGGACAATCAGAGCCCAGAACAACAAGTTTTAAAAATAGTTGGCCACATCATTGCAGGTTACCTCTTATCTGTGTTAACTAAAGAGGGAACAGTCATTTCTGTTAACAGCTTTAAACATAAACATGCACCACCTGCTAGCCAAACTACAGAAATACACTTCAAGAAATAATCAATACAGTTTACGGTTGTCACAGTAGAATACTAGTTTAAGTCCATAGCTACACACCTAACTTTAGGCTTGAGAGCTTCCATTAGAACATAAGAACAGCCATACCGGGTCAGACCAATGGTCCATCTAGCCCGGTATCCTGTTTCCAACAGTGACCAATCCAGATCACAAGCATCTGGCAGAAAATATTTCAATGGCTGCTCTCAGTTAGGTGCACAATTCCACAAAAGCAGAAGTAAGGAAGAGGTTGGGAAGTACAGGCCGAATAGTACATTAATGGGACCAGAGAGTGTAATCAAGGGAGAGCATTAGATGCCACCAGAGCCGGTGGTGGGAGGTGGGACTGGTGGTTGGGAGGCGGGGATAGTGCTGGGCAGACTTATACGGTCTGTGCTAGAGCCGGTGGTGGGAGGCGGAACTGGTGGTTGGGAGGCGGGGATAGTGCTGGGCAGACTTATACGGTCTGTGCCAGAGCCGGTGGTGGGAGGCGTGGCTGGTGGTTGGGAGGAGGGGATAGTGCTGGGCAGACTTACACGGTCTGTGCCCTGAAAAGGACAGGTACAAATCAAGGTAAGGTATACACAAAAAGTAGCACATATGAGTTTATCTTGGGCAGACTGGATGGACCGTGCAGGTCTTTTTCTGCCGTCATCTACTATGTTACTATGTTACTATGTAGTGTATTTAGATTTTAGCAAAGCCTTTGACATGGTTCTGCATAGATGACTAATAAATAATCGGAGTGCCCTGGGTATGGGCCTTAAACTGTCTGACTAGGTTAGGAATGGGTTCAGTGGACAAAGGATGTTGGTAAATGGAGATCACTCTGAGGAAAGGGATGTTACCAGTGGTGTTATTAGGAAAGAGATGGAAAACAAAAATGAGGATATTATAATGCCACTGTATCGGTCCATGGTGCGACTGTACCTCAAATATTGTGTTCAATTCTGGTCGCAACACCTCAAAAAAGATATAGTGGAATTAGAAAAGGTGCAGAGAACGGCGACAAAGATGATTAAGGGTATGGGACGACTTTCCTATGAGGAAAGGTTAAAGCAGCTGGGGCTCTTCAGCTTGGAGAAAAGGCAGCTGAGGGGTGATATAATAGAGGTATATAAAATAATGAGTGGAGTGGAAAAGATAGATATGGAACGTCTGTTTACGCTTTCCAAAAATACTAGGAAAAGGGGGTATGCGATGAAGCTGGAGTGCAGTAAGTTTAAAAGAAATAAAGAAAATTTTTCTTTACTCAGCACGTAATTCGACTCTGGAATTCGTTGCCGGAGAATGTGGTTAAGGAGGTTAGCTTAGCAGAGTTTAAGAAAGGTTTGGACGGCTTCCTGAAGGAAAAGGCCATAGAATGTTATTGAATGGACGTAGGGGAAAATCCACTATTCCTGGGACAAGCAGTACAAAATGCTTTGCTCCGTGGATCTTGTTGGGTGATTGTGATCTGGATGGGCCACTGTCGGAGGCAGGGTGCTGGGCTAGATTGACCTTTTTGGTCTGTCCCAGTGTGGCGATGCTTATGTCTTATGTTCCGCATGGTTTGTTTTTTGGGCAGATTTTTAAAACATTTTTGTAAACAATATTGCTGAAGGGCTCTCTGGTAAAGTTTGCCTCTTTATGGATGATACCAAAACCTGCAATAGGGTAAACACCCCAGATAGTGTGGATAACATGAGGAAGGTCCAGAATTTAGCAGTTAGGATTTAATGCTAAAAAAAATGCAGGATCATGCATGACCTACCACCCAGGAACGCCACAAAATCATCCCACACATTCCTCAATCTTCACTTCCCCAGCTGCAAAGGTCTAAAATACAAACTAACGCATGCGTCAACCTTTTCCTACTTGAGCACACAATTCTGGAACGCACTGCCGCGCAGCCTGAAAACGATCTATGAATTAACTAACTTCTGCAAACTACTGAAGACACATCTCTTTAACAAGGCATACCACAAAGATCAACAAATGTGAACTCCTACACACATATCCAGAATTGCCTTACGATATTTACTTGACACACTACTATCATGCTTTATCACTATCATGTTACCCAAGATCCTTATGTAATACTAAATGTTTATTTTCTTATGTATTTCCACTGCTCATGATGTGTTGTAAGCCACATTGAGCCTGCAAAGAGGTGGGAAAATATGGGATACAAAAGCAATAAATAAAATACAATAAAAATAAATGTGAGACACTGGAATAGTTTAGGGCGTGAAGAAATTTTCTACATGAAAGAGGAGGCGGGACTTAGGTAAGATCATATGTGATGATCTTAAGGTGACCAAACAGATAGAAAAGATGACAGCCCCTCCTTACCTCTCAACCCTCATCTCCCCTTACGTTCCTACCTGTAACCTCCGCTCTCAAGACAAATCCCTCCTTTCAGTACCCTTCTCCACCACCGCCAACTCCAGGCTCCGCCCTTTCTGCCTCGCCTCACCCCACGTGTGGAACAAACTCCCCGAGCCCATACGTCAGGCCCCCTCCCTGCCCATCTTCAAATCTCTGCTTAAAGCCCACCTCTTCAATGTCGCCTTCGGCACCTCACCTCTACCCAAGAAATCTAGACTGCCCCAACTTGACATTTCGTTCTTTAGATTGTAAGCTCCTTTGAGCAGGGACCGTCCTTCTTTGTTTATTTTGTACAGCGCTGCGTAACCCTAGTAGCGCTCTAGAAATGTTAAGTAGTAGTAGAAAAGCTAGAAGGATGCTTGGGTGCATAGAGAGAAATGGCCAGCGGAAACAAGGAGGTGGTGATGCCTCTGCATAAGACTCTGGTGTGACCTCAGAATATTTTGTACAATTCTGGAGATGCACCTTCAAAAAGATATAAATAGGCTAGAGCCGGTTCAGAGGACGGCTACTAAAATGGCTAGTGGTCTTCATCATAAAGTGTATGGGGACCGACTTAAAGATCTCAATATATATACTTTGGAAGAAAGGTGAGAGAGGGGAGATATGGTAGAGACATTTAAATACCTATCGTATCATAAATGAACAGGAGGCAAGTTTCTTATTGGGCAGACTGGATGGACCGTGCAGGTCTTTTTGTGCCGTCATCTACTATGTTTTTCAGTTGAAAGAAGCTCTGGAACAAGGAGGCATAGGATGAAGGTGAAAGGGGATAGACTCAGAAATAACATGAGAAAATGCTTCTTCATGAAAAGGATGACGAAGTGATGGAATGGCCTCCCGGTGGGGTAGTGGACAGGAAAACAGTATCTGAGACAAGTACATAGGATCTCTACGGGAGTGATAGGGAGAGTAGATGGCCTAGATGGGCAGACAGGATAGGTCATATGGTCTTTATCTGGGTGTTATCCTGGACTATTCGCTGTCTTTTGAAGCCCAGGTTAATCAAGTTTGGAAGAAGTCCTTTTTTCTTTCACGTCAACTAAGGATGATTAGATCTTTTTTTTATCATAATTCTCACTTTGCTCTTCTGGTTCTGTCTAATTTAGATTACTGTAACTCTTTATATGTTGGATTGAGTAATAAGTTACTTTATAAGATGCAGTTATTACAGAATATGGCAGTTCAGATGGTTTTCCAGTTGAGGAAACGGGAAAGTGTATCTGATTATTTTAAAGAACTTCATTGGCTTTGTGTTCGTGCACGGATTACTTTTAAAGTAGTGTGTATAGTTTTCCAGATTCTATATTATTAGTATTATTAATTAATTTATATGTCAATCTGAGTTTGTGATACTTTGTTATTGAATTTCCCTGTTTTTAAAAATCTTGATTCAAGCGTCAACTAGGCTCTATGTTCCCTTTTCAAGCAGTTGCTATCTGGAATTCTTTAATGGGTACAATTCATACAGTTCAAAATTATATGCACTTACGTAAGATGCTGAAAACATTTTTGATAGTTGTGATGGTTAAAATTTTATTTTGTTATTACTTTTATCATTATGTAAATTCCTCATCTTTGGTTGACTTTCTTTTTATGTAAACCACCTAGAACCTCCTGTTGGGATAGAGTAGTATATAAGACATTAATTAGATTAGATTAGATTAATTTTCTATGAGTCTATGTTTCTATACCCTTAGCATATGTCATGGCTCCTGCCATGACTCGTGCCTCAACTCACCTCCGGACGCCGTGGGGGCATTGGGTTGCATCCCGTGCTGTCACCCTGGTGCTCTCCCTTGGGGTGGCGGTCCAAATTGAGGTGTCATTGTTCTGTGAGGGTTGGTACGCTTCTGGGTCTGGTCCTTCTGGGGCACGTGTGAGCGTCAGGGTCCGGTCTGATGTTGGTGTTCCTGCGTTGACCTTGATCTTGTGTATAGTCTAGTTCTGTTTCACATCTTGTTTTCAGTTCAGTCCTGCCCAGGACCTAGCCATTCACATGGATCAGTTTTATCAGTTTCTTTTACCATGCCCGAAGAACTGGACCATAGGGACATGGTCTAGGACACCTCTGATTCCAGTTGGGCCTCTGGTTTTAGGAATCTTCATGGAAGTCTGTTAGTCCTGCTTTGGTTTCCTGTGGAGGTCTTCTGTTTCTTGTGACACCCTACCTTGGACCAAGAGGGGGAGACCTTTGAGGAAGGGGTACAGTCACAGCTCCTGGGGGCATCAGGGTGCATCCTGCAGTGTCTCCTTGGTGCTTTCTCTCAGGGCAGCGGTCCACTTTGGGGTGTCAGTGTCCTGTAGGGATCAGCGTGCTTCTGGGTCTAGTCCTCCTAGGGTGCACGCATGCCTGGGTCCGGCCTGTTGTTGCAACTGTGTCCTGAAGTTCCAGGAGGCGGCTGAGGATCCACTTCCACCCTCAGGAATATTTCAGGGTGGATCCTTTATCCCACAGACACCTTCACAACAGGTCTGCTTGGGCCTTGTGTTCCTGCTGTGTTCCAACTCCTGCCTTGTTCCTGTTGCCTACCTTACCTTGGACCCATCCTTGCCCTGCCTTGTCTCCAAGTTCCTGCCAAACTCCAGCCCTGCCTTATCTCTGTGTTTCTGCCAAGCTCCAGCCCTGCCTTGTCTCTGTGTTCCTGCCAAGCTCTATCCCTGCCTTGTCTCCATGATCCTGCCTTTCCCCTGCCCAGCCCTGTGTCCACATTTTGCCTTGTCTTGGACCCAGCCAGTCGTGCTTTGCCTAGGACTCTTGTTTCTGCCCCGACTAGCTCTGTCTTGCCAAGACCTTGCCTTCCTTCATGCCTTGCTTTGCCTTTAGCGTCTAGTCCCCCTCTTGTCTGTCTTGCTCCTTGTCTTGTCCAGTCTCACCCAGATCCAGTTCTCGCCTTGCCCTTGTCTTGCCTGTCTGGACCCAGTTTTAGCCTAGTTCTTTTGTCTTGCCTGGGTTCCAATTCTAGCCCCATTTCCTTGCCTTGTCTGGATTCGGTTCCTGTCTTGTCTGTCTTGCCTTGTCCAGTTGTGCCTTGCCCTTCCTTGCCTTGCCCAGTCTTGTCTAGTTCTTGCCTTGCCCAGTTGTGTCCTGCCTTGTCCTGTTTAGTCTTGCCTTACATTGCCCTGTCCTGCCTTGGTTCTTGCCTGGGTTCTCTTTGCCTTGTGCCAGCCCAGGGGACTTGTCTGCCACAGCTCAGGCTGTGGTCCAAGGGCTCACCATCCTGTGTTCATGACAGAGTGTAAGTGCTAGGCAGGTCTTGACCCATCCATGCCCCTCCCACATCCACACCCCCTAGCGGTTCTGCACTAAAGAACGTACATGCTAAGGTTATATAATACCAACCAAATGCAGTTACTCACATAACAGCACATTAGTGCCAATTAGCACCAGCTAATTCCAATTATACCCAGTTATTGATTGCCAATGCCAATTAACGCTTCATTTAACAATTACATTATGCTCAAAACTGCTAGTATTCTACAACCTGTGTGTGCAATTTTGCACAATTACCATGAAAATGAGCACACAAGATTATAGAGCTGGGGGAAATAAGCATATGCCTAAGGACCCGAATGGCAGGGGATCCCCATCCCCTTAGGTTGACTGTCACATTTGGTCCATATGCTACTTATCTGTTACATGTTCTGCTTCTGCTTGTTGTAGACCTGGCCCTGCTGGCTGGTGCATGATACAGGTGTGTTTATGTATGCGTCATATGCTGTTAAACAGCCTAGCCCCACAAGGTTTTATAGTTTGTCGTTTATCATTCACTATTATAGTCCACCTTATCCAAGGTGGACTGTAATAGTACAGTCATAAAATCAAGCACATGACCAAATAATAAATAACACAACTACCATGTCACAAACAGCAACAAAACAATACCTATAAAATAAAACAATGATGCAAAGTCATAGGTGCTTAATCCATGACTGATCTGACTCCTCATTGACATCTTTAGCAACTCTGCAGTACTTTATAGAGATATGTATTGGTTTGTGTATGTTTTATTGTAACCCACCATGAACAGTGGAATGAGCGGAAGAGAGATGGTTTTGAATAAATGCCCAGTCAAAACTGAACTGCAGTGATTTTGCTGCATACTTTGCCAACAAAATTAAAGTCTCCGTCAGGATTTACAGGCAATCCCACCCAGCCTCCAATTGGTCAACTAGGAGTGCACAAAATCGCCCCCTCCTGACAGAGAATATGGGACACTTTTAACCCAATAACAGAGGAGAGCTTTGACAAAATCCTAAGAGATCTTCGACCAACGACCTGCTCCCTCGACCCTGCCCATCAAAGATAGTGCAGCAGGCAAGTATGGGCCTCATAGAAGGCAACTACCAACAGCATTGAAAAGGGCAGTGGTTCGCCCTTTGCTAAAGAAAAATAACCTTGACCAGGACAAACTTGAAAGTTACAGGCCAGTATCCAACATCCCATTTCTAGGAAAACTTACAGAACAAACAGTCTGTGTTTGATTCAGTGATTGGCTAGAAGAGAGAAACTGGCTAGAGCCGTGTCAATCTGGATTCAGACCCGGTTATGGAACAGAAACGGTCCTCGTATCCCTACTAGATGATCTTCACAGAAACCGAGACAGGGGATTTGCCTCAGTGTTAGTACTGTTAGATGTCTCAGCACCTTTTGACACTGTGGATCATGATATCTTGCTAGCACGACTGACAGAAACAGGTATCAATGGAACAGTACTTGCGTGGTTCAGATTCTATCTATCAGGTAGGCAACAATCCATAATGTTTGGCAGCACCTCATTGCCACCATGGACACTGTGGGGTACCACAAGGATCAATACTGTCACCTATTCTGTTCAATATCTACCTCAGGCCACTAGCTGAGCTGATTCGGTCAATGGACACTCGGTTCTACATCTATGCGGATGATGTGCAGCTACTCATACCCATTGAACCTGACTTACCTACAGCCTTGAATAAACTGATTACTTGTCTAACATCAATTCAAGAATGGGCTAAACACAACAAACTTTGCCTGAACCCAAGTAAAACTGAGCTTCTCTGAGTCGCTAACACCTGGACACGTATCTGACATCAAAATCTCTTTTGGGAAGTACAAACTCCCCCTGAAATCACAAGTCAGGAACCTTGGAATACAGTTAGATTTAACACTTTCTCTGATTCCCCAACTCCAAGCAACCTTCAAGAGCTGCTTCTACTATTTGCGACAGCTACGCTGCCTCTCTCCTTAAATCGAGAAGGTAAATCTTATCCCAGTTGTGCATGCCATGGTAACATACATAGTAACATAGTAACATAGTAGATGACGGCAGAAAAAGACCTGCATGGTCCATCCAGTCTGCCCAAGACAAACTCATATGTGTATACCTTACCTTGAATTTGTACCTGTCCTTTTCAGGGCACAGACCGTATAAGTCTGCCCGGCAGTATTTCCCGCCTCCCAACCACCAGTCCCGCCTCCCATCACCAGCTCTGGTACAGACCGTATAAGTCTGCCCTCCCCTATCCTCGCCTCCCAACCACCACCCCCTCTTCCCCCCACCTGCTCCGCCACCCAATTTCAGCTAGATTACTGTAGTGCACTCTACAATGGTCTGACTACAAAGGGTCTGCACCAGCTCCAGTTGATTCAGAACGCAGTAGCAAGACTCATAGAAGGTTGCAAGCGATGTGACCACATCACACCATTTTTGCAAAAACTTCACTGGCTACCAGCACAATACAGGGTTAAATTTAAAACTCTATGTCTGATCTTCAAGGCCCTTAAAGGAAATTGCCCCGAGTACCTGAAGAACAGGATGACCCTCTACATACCTCCAAGGACACTAAGGTCCTCCTCCCAAGGGGCATCCCTAACCACACCCTCTCCAACACATATTGTATGATGTGATACCTGCAAGCAAGCCTTCTCCGGAGTAGCCCTCACACTCTGGAATGCACTGCCTGAAAAGCTCCGCTTAACACAAGACTATCTCTACTTCAGGAAGCAGGTGCAAGCTTGGCTCTTCCACCAGGTCTTTAATGGAAGAACTAACTAACTTCTAAGTCTCACACACACACAAACACACACTCACACACACACCTGACGCAGGCTGCACATACCGCAGCAGGACAAGTTTATCCACTCCTACCTTAGCTGTGATAACATTTAATCATCTCTCTGACCTCATCTCTCTGACCCCCTAGGAATGCCACTGCAGATAATAATACAAAGTATAGCATAGTATACTACTTACAATGTCAACACAATATGTAATGGAACATTTTAATAGTCAGCGTAGGGTATAAGCAAAGATGGAACATATACAGTAGATAGGTAAGAGAGTAAGAGGAGTTAGAAAATAAGTTGATTAATTTAAAGAAAGTTGCACATGAGGTCAGAGAGATGATTAAATGTTATCACAGCTAAGGTAGGAGTGGATAAACATGTCCTAAAAACATGACTTTAATTAATAGGAGTGATCAGAGAATAACATAGTAGATGACGGCAGAAAAAGACCTGCATGGTCCATCTAGTCTGCCCAAGATAAACTCATATCTTGAATTTGTACCTGTCTTTCAGGGCACAGACCGTATAAGTCTGCCCAGCAGTATTTCCCGCCTCCCAACCACCAGTCCCGTCTCCCATCACCGGCTCTGGCACGGACCGTATAAGTCTGCCCTCCCCTATCCTCGCCTCCCAACCACCAACCCCTCTTCCCCCCACCTGCTCCGCCACCCAATTTCAGCTAAGCTCCCAAGGATCCATTCCTTATGCACAGGATTCCTTTATGCATATCCCACGCATGTTTGAACTCCGTTACCGTTTTCATCTCCACCACCTCCCGCGGGAGGGCATTCCAAGCGTCCACCACCCTCTCCGTGAAAAAATACTTCCTGACATCTTTTTTGAGGGAAGAGAATGGAGTTTGGATTTAGTTGATGCCTTTTTCAGCTATAGCTTAAGGCAGTTACATTCAAGTATAGCAGGTGTTTTTATGTATTTATTTACTTATTTATTGGGATTTATTAACCACCTTAATGAAGAGATTCACCCAAGGTGTGATGTGCAGCCGGTACAGTTTAACATAAAACTTACAATTTTGTTAACAACCTAACAATAACAAAATGACCAAATAGAAACATAAATACATGAATGAGACAAACTCAGAGATAGCAAATTTTTAATCTTAGTAATCGGATTAATATGATACAAGTCAGAAATATACACATGTATACCTTGGAGGAAAGGAGAGATGGGGGACGGGGGGTGTGATATGATACAGACTTTCAAATATTTGAAAGGTATTAATTTACAAACGAACCTTTTCCAGAGACAGGAAGGTGGTAGAACTAGAGGACATGAATTGAGGTTGAGGGGGGGGGGGGGAGGCTGACTCAGGAATAATGTCAGGAAGTACCTTTTCACAGACAGAGTGGTAGCTATCCCACAGGAAGTGATGAAGATGAAAATGTTAACAGAATTCAAAAATAATTGGCATAAATACAAAGGGATCCCTGTCTAGAAGGCGAGGAACCAAACAAGCTTAGCAGTGATTATAGATAGCTACACCTGTAATTGGGAGGCAAAGCCAGTACTGGGTAGACTTCTGATCAATGCATTTTTTCTAGCAAAAAAGGTGCCGGTACTCAAATGCAAGGTCACCCTTCAGGGGTGAGATGATCACTGAGGGACCCACTCCCCACAATAGCCAGGACCCCTGCAACCAGTCACAGAATCTATGGCAAGGCAGAATTGGTGTGTAGAGCCTGAACTCTTTCATTAAAACTTGGGGTCCATGGTTCAATTTTAGCAGACAGTGGAAAAGGTGCTGGTACTCAAATGCAAGGTCACCCTTCAGGGGTGAGATGATCACTGAGGGACCCACTCCCCACAATAGGCAGGACCCCTGCAACCAGTCACAGAACCTATGGCAAGGTAGAATTGGTGTGTAGAGCCTGAGCTCTTTCATTAAAACTTGGGGTCCATGGTTCAATTTTAGCAGACAGTGGAAAAGGTGCCGGTACTCAGTACCCCCCAAGTACCCCCTCAAAAAAAGCCCTGCTTCTGATGATTGTGGCTGGACTGGTTCATCTTCCCTGGCTGGAGAGCAGAGTCAGTGCCAGGCCGACTTCTATGTTCTGTGCCCTGGGAATGGCAGGGACATATCAGGATCACCTATGCGTATCACACCTTGTGCTGTGGGTTTGTCTTGTTGGGCAGACTGAATGAATCGTCCAGGTCCTTATCTGCTGTCATCTGCTATTTTACTGTGTTATTTAACAGTGCTGTAGAACAATCATATAACAGAAATATGACAAATGTCAGCAGAGAACAAATGATACACCATTTAATTGGCAACATGAAAGAACATTAATATAACACTGACATGACATTTACGATGTTGCCACAATGCAGATGAAAAACCCCTTTATAGACAACTCTTTAAACATTTATATAACATAGATATGATAAACATGATGTCACAATAAAAATAACGCACCTTAATAGGCTCACATTACAGCACTGGTTCCCAAACCAAAGGCCGTGCTTAGTAAGGTGCGCTAGCATTTTTAGTGCACGCTAATTTTTTTTAAAGGTTTTTTTAAATACATCAAAAACAGAAAGATAGTGTAACAGAATAAAGCACACAATAGCTGAGTCCAAATCCTAATGGCGGGCCATAGTTGAGAGAAAAAGGTCTAAAGATTCCCATTTATGAAGACCAGTTATATGTCCTGGAATAGAATTTACGGCCGACTGCTCGTATTTTTTTATATAGTAAAATCCAGTTCCACCAAAGCACCACATTCACTTGGGAATTGCCTTCCCAGTGCGAGATGATCAACTTCAATGCAACGGAGACCAAGAAGTCAAAGAGTAAATTGTCTAGGTCTTCTGAGTGATTTGTGTTGGTCATGTAAAAACAAAACAAGAACTCTTGTACATCTACTGTTGGAATGTCCTCATCTTGTAATATTTTGGTCCGATGTCTGGGGAAGATTGAAAGAGATTTTGGGTTTCCATGAATCTTTTTCACCCAAATATATCATCTGGAAATCTGTTTGCATCTCGTTTCTCTTCTTCAGATACGATAAGTGCACGCTAATTTTTAGTGTGCCCTAAAAACGTTAACGCTTCTACAGCATGGCTTGGTAGACAGGGCTCCCTAGTCCTGGAGGCAGCTGAGCCAGTCAGGTTTTCAGGATACCCACCATGAATATTCACGAGAGACATTTGTATATAGTGGAGGCAGTGATTGCAAATCTCTCTCGTGAATATTCATTGTGGATATCCTGAAATCCTACCTGGCTATGGTGCCTCCAGGACCAGGTTCGGGAACCACTGCAGTACAGCATTCAAATATTATAGATATGATACTCATAATGGCAGCATGATACAATGAAACAATAAGCAGCTAAAGGGGAAGTGCAGTTGATAGATACAGATGGGGGGGGGGGGGGGGGGGGTCCTCAACCCAGCCTGGTTTTCAAGATTTCCAATGATTATGTATTGAACAGAGCAAATAACCCTACTACTACTACTTATCACTTCTATAGCACTACAAGGCATACGCAGCGCTTTACACCATACACGAAAAGACAGTCCCTGCTCAAAGAGCTCACAATCTAAATATGGAATGTTGCTAGTGGAATAGCAACATTCCATGTAGAATCTCAAATAGTAGCAACAGAATCTCCAATAGTAGCAACATTCCATGTAGAATCTCAAGTAATAGCAACATTCCAGAATCTCAAATAGTAACAACATTCCATGTTCCACTGCACTAACCACTAGGCTACTCCTCCACTAGCAACATTCATGTAGAAGCTTGCCCTTGCAGATCAGCAACGCAGCCGCGCAGGCTTCTGTTTCTGTGAGTCTGACGTCCACTTATGTAGTTGAGATTGTCTTCCTCAAATATTGTATTAATGTACAGTCATCTCTGTATTACTGTTTGCAAGTGACCCTTGTAAAATGAAAAATTATAAACAAATGATTAAACTAAAATAAAATAAAAATTGCCACAGTTTTGGTTAATGATGTTTTCTGTGTGGACTTCCCATGGTCTTGGGGGTTGTATAACATTCACCCCTGCTCTATATCATATACTACTACTGCTATTCCTGCTCATTTCTAGGACATATGCAGTGCTGTACACATTATGTACAGATCAGGGGCGTAGCTGGAACTTGGCGGGAGGGGGGTCCAGAGCCCGAGGTGAGGGGGCACATTTTAGCCCCCCCTGGCGCCGCTGACCCCACCCCACACCATTTATGTACATGCAGGACGTCAGAATCACAGAAACAGAAGCCTTGCAGATCAGCGATATGGCCGCACCAGAGGGGAGGCCTTCGGCTGGCAGGGGTTGGGGACCCCTGCCAGCAAGGGTACCTGACGGTGATGGTGGCGGCGGGGGGTTGGCGGTGGGGGGCAGGGCCAAATCTATGGAGGCCCATGCCCCCGTGGCCCCACGTGGCTATGCCACTGGTACAGATATGTTCTCTGTCCCTGAAGGGCTCACAGTCTGGGTTTTGGTGCCTGGGGCAATGGGTGGTTGGGTAACTTGCCCAGGGTTACAGGGAATTGCAGTGGGAGTTGAACCCAGGTTGACAGGATCAAGGCCTGCTGCATTGGCTCTTAAGCCATTCCTGACCCCCCCCCCCCCCCATTCAGAATAGCACATAGTAGCTCTGCTCTCACTTTCACAGGTAATTGCGTAATGTGGGAGTCTTGTAATTACTCTTATAGAAACAGAGAAAGATGGGTAGAACAAAGTTGTTGGGATTCACAGACGCTTGGCTAAGTTGAAGGCAAATTATACGTACAGTTAAATATGGTATTTGGAACTGTGTGTGACAAGCTAATCCAGAGACTGAGTAGACGGTCAGTCAACACATGTATTGAAGGCTTTCAAATCATCAAATCAAAGCAAATCAATTATTGTATGCCACTAATATCTCCTTTCCAGGGTTCAGCGCGGTTTACATTCTAGGTGAGACAACAGCCAATAATGTTAGTGTGAGGTATGAGAACAATTAGAGACCATTGGTGTAATGCATGAGACCAAAATATTATATGAAAGGATAATGGATGGTACTAAAGCAGTTTTGGGAAGAGAAAGGTTTTTAGCCTCCTGACCTGCTTCCTCAAGTAGTCTGGAGTTGGGCATAGTTCCTGTGGAATTGAGTTCCAGACCAGAGTGTGGGGGTTACTCCAGAGAAATCTCACTGGCAGGCATTATATCCTATGATTTCTTTTCAGGAGAGCACAGATTGATCTTCACAAACTATGGGTCAGGGTGCCAAAAGGGATCATAAAAAGTGCAAGGGAAATAACCAATTACAGACCAGTAGCATCCATACCACTAATAACCAAAATAACCGAAGGAATGGTAACTAAACAACTCACCAACTATCTAAACAAATACTCAGTACTGCATGATGCCCAATCAGGATTCCGATCAAATCATAGCACAGAAACAGTATTAATTACCTTCTTGACTAAATTCAAACAAATGATTGCAACCGGCAACAATATACTCCTCCTACAATTTGACAAGTCAAGTGCCTTCGACATGGTAGACCACGGAATCCTATTACACAGACTTGAATATTTTGGCATTGGAGGAAATGTCCTAAACTGGTTCAAGGGGTTCCTAACCCAGCGTTCATACCAAGTCACATCAAATTCAGCCACGTCTGCCGCATGGACACCTGAATGTGGAGTACCACAAGGATCACCTCTCTCACCAACCATCTTCAACCTAATGATGATCCCCTTGGCAAAACTCCTATCAAACCATAACCTCAACCCATATATATATATGCTGATGATGTAACAACATTCATCCCTTTCAAACAAGACATCAAAGAAATCTTCAATGAAATCAACCAAGTCTACGTATCATGAACACCTGGGCAGATGCATTTCGTTTGAAACTAAATGCAGAAAAAACTCAATGCCTGATGCATACCTCCCAATACAACACGAATGAATTTACTGCTATAAATACACCAAAGCTAAACCTTCCAATCTCAGAAACATTAAAAATCCTTGGAGTTACTATCGACCGCCACCTAACACTCGAAACCCATGCAAACAACACAACCAAAAAGATGTTCTACTGCATGTGGAAACTGAAAAGAATAAGACCATTCTTCCCAAGATCCGTCTTCCGCAGCCTAGTACAATCCCTCGTACTCAGCCATCTGGATTACTGCAACTCACTGTACGCAGGTTGCAAAGAGCAAATCCTGAGGAAACTTCAAACAGCCCAGAATACAGCAGCCAGACTCATCTTCGGAAAACCAAAATATGAAAGTGCAAAACCCTTATGAGAGAAGCTACACTGGCTCCCACTCAAGGAACGCATTACTTTTAAAGTATGCACATTAGTCCACAAAATCATTCACGGTGAAGCCCCAGCCTACATGTCTGATTTAATAGACTTACCACCAAGAAACGCCAAAAGATCATCCCGAACTTTCCTCAACCTCCACTTCCCTAATTGCAAGGGCTTGAAATACAAGACACTGCACGCGTCAACCTTCTCCTACATGAGCACGCAGTTCTGGAACACACTGCCGCGGAACCTGAAAACGATCTACGAACAAACCAACTTCCGCAAGTTATTGAAGACACATCTTTTTGATAAAATTTACGTAAAGAACCAAAACACATAAAGTCCACACTCACTGTTCGGTAATACATCAATACATCCACTTATGAATTCTCAACCCCCTAATCTCACCACACTCATACCTCTACTCACAGAAAAATGTATACCATATGTCTTTTTTGTTATCATATCATGCCCTTTAATTTCCCGTTGTTTCCTTCCAATGTTTCAATGTTCTTTTCCATTGATATATTCCTTAACGATACTTTGATTTTGTCTCGTTTAACTTTTCACAATGTAATCCATAACCTGATTTGTAACAAATTGTATTTCCATCATTCATAATATATTATAAGCCACACTGAACCCGCAAAAAGGTGGGAAAATGTGGGATACAAATGCAATAAATAAAATAAATAAATAAATAAATAAATATCTCTGGGGTCATGATTTGGGAGGACTTTCCATAGCTGCATCATTTTTCTGCACCTCCGAGGAAGTCACACAATTTTATTTGGCCACAATCATGGGGTCATAGACACAAAAAGGTTGATAAGCACTGCTGCTCCTGTGGGGCTTACAATCTAACCCCCCCCCCTTTTTTTACTAAGCTGTGTTGGTGGCTGCCGTGCATTAATGCCGACACAGCCCGTTCGTTTTGAATGGGCTGTGTCGGCATTGCCATGCGACAGCCGCTAGCACGGCTTGGTAAACGGGGGGGGGGGGGGGGGGTAAGTTTGTATCAAAGGCAAGGGAGGATTAAGTGACTTACCCAAGGTCAAAAGAAAGACTCAGGGTTTTGCATTTTATCAGAAAATTCTTTGGTTTTCTTTCTTTATGTTATCCTTCCTTTCTAGAAAATCTCTATGAATCAATCATCACAACTGACTTTCCCAATGCTGTGGAATAAGCCGATTTCTATAATCCCCTCCTCTCTCTCTCTCTCCCTCCCCCCAGGTGTTTTGGTCTCTGCTTGAGAATATCTTAAATGCAGGTCTTGTGACTTGAAGTCAGACTTACAGAAAGGAATTGAGTCCTGTATTCCATCAGGGCAATGCATATTTACATGTTTTGTTGGTGTCTAACTGCCCTCTCCCCTCCACCCCATTGATGAATAGAGAGGAGAAGCAGCCTAATGGTTATTGCAGTGGGCTTTGATCCTGGCAACCTGGGTTCATTTCCCACTGAAGTTCCTTGTGACTTTGGGCAAGTCACTTAACCCTCCATTGCCCAGGTACAAAAAAAAAAAAAAGAAAAAGATTGTGAGCCCTGTAAGGACAGAGAAAGTACCTGAAATCCAGACAGATTCTATAGCATAAGTACATAAGTAATACCATACTGGGAAAAGACCAGGGGTCCATCGAGCCCAGCATCCTGTCCACGACAGCGGCCAATCCAGGCCAAGGGCACCTGGCAAGCTTCCCAAACGTACAAACATAGTAGATGACGGCAGAAAAAGACCTGCACGGTCCATCCAGTCTGCCCACGATAAACTCATATGTGTATACCTTACCTTGATTTGTACCTGTCTTTTTCAGGGCACAGACCGTATAAGTCTGTCCAGCCGTATTTCCCGCCTCCCAACCACCAGTCCCGCCTCCCATCACCGGCTCTGGCACAGACCCCGTATAAGTCTGCCCTCCCCTATCCTAGCCTCTCAACCACCAACCCCTCTTCCCCCCACCACCCAATTGATACAAACATTTTATATAAGTTATTCCCGAAATTGTGGATTTTTCCCAAGTCCATTTAGTAGCGGTCTATGGACTTGTGTCCTTTAGGAAACCATCCAACCCCCTTTTTAAACTCTGCCAAGCTTAACAATAACAGCACTTAACAAGCAATAACGAGAACTAATTGGCAATTCTTAGAGTTTACACACACAATATTCTGTCATGCAGAGCACCTAAATTTCAATGTGCACAGGCAAAAAGGAGTGTGGTTATGGGTGGGGAAATGGGCATTTCATGGATGTTCCAAAATTTACATGCATAGTTATAAAATATGGCCCAATGCGGCTAAATCTACACCATGTTTTCATCGGTGTAAATGGATTACACGTAGTCTTAGGCACTAACATAGTAACAAAGTAGATGACGGCAGAGAAAGACCTGTACGGTCCATCCAGTCTGCCCTAAGATGCCAACTAAGCATATTCTCTATACTGCGCTTAAATCTAGGCACCGCTTAGGTGGAAATATTTTCTGCGTGGATTTTTTAGGCGAGATATATAGAATCCCCTGCATAATGTGTACAGTGCTGCGTACATCTAGTAGCACTGTAGAGATGATTAGTGGAATGGAGGAGTAGCCTAGTACCCCTCTTGCAATCCAGACGTGCCCATTTCAAATCCCACTGCTGATCCATTGCCTCAGGTACAAACTTAGATTGTGAGCCCTCCTGGGACAGAGAAATATCCAGTGTACCTGAATGTAACTCACCTTGAGCTACTACTGGAAAAGGTCTGAGCAAAATCTAAGTAAATAGCAAGATTCTAGAATCCTAAAGAGTAACAAGATTCCATGCAGAATCTCAGAGTATCAACATTCCATTTAGAACCCCAAGGAATAGGAGTGGAGTAGTGGCCTAGTGGTTAGAGCACTGGTTTTGACATCCAGAGGTGGTCAGTTCAAATCCCACTGCTGCTCCTTGTGATCTTGGGCAAAGTCACGACCCTCTATTGCCTCAGGTACAAACTTAGATTGTGAGCCCTCCTGGGACAGAGAAATATCCAGAGTACCTGAATGTAACTCACCTTGAGCTACTACTGAAAAAGGTGTGAACAAAGTATAAATACATGGAATGTTGCTACTATTTGAGATTCTGTTGCAGTGGCGTTCCTAGGGGGGCTGACACTCGGGGTGCATCGCAGTCGATTCAAAACTCTGCTGCCCGTCTCATCTTCCGCCAGGGTCGCTTTACTCATACTACCCCTCTCCTCAAGACCCTTCACTGGCTCCCTATCCGTTTTCGCATCCTGTTCAAACTTCTTCTACTAACCTATAAATACATTCACTCTGCTGCTCCCCAGTATCTCTCCACACTCGTACTTCCCTACACCCCTTCCCGTGCACTCCGCTCCATGGATAAATCCTTCTTATCTGTTCCCTTCTCCACTACTGCCAACTCCAGACTTCGCGCCTTCTGTCTCGCTGCACCCTACGCCTGGAATAAACTTCCTGAGCCCCTACGTCTTGCCCCATCCTTGGCCACCTTTAAATCTAGACTGAAAGCCCACCTCTTTAACATTGCTTTTGACTCGTAACCACTTGTAACCACTCGCCTCCACCTACCCTCCTCTCCTCCTTCCTGTACACATTAATTGATTTGATTTGCTTACTTTATTTTTTGTCTATTAGATTGTAAGCTCTTTGAACAGGGACTGTCTTTCTTCTATGTTTGAGCAGCGCTGAGTACGCCTTGTAGTGCTATAGAAATGCTAAATAGTAGTAGTAGTAGTAGTAAGTAATTAACTAATACATCTTCATTGTGTATAAACATCACTTGTTTCTCAGCAATATACACCATGAATCAATGAAATACAGCTAATTTGTATGACAAGGATATATGAAGAGTCACAACAGTTACAAGAAGTAAATTATAAAATGCAGATTATTGTAAAAAAGAATGTTAAATCCACTATCACAGTTAAAGAGAAAAAACATGCAGACTTTCTTTAGAAATGCATTTAGTACAGACATGACCCCCCCCCCCCCCCCCCCCCCCCCCCGAGGATATTTATCTGTTAAAGGGGAAACAAGGGGGGAACCCACTACATTAGTTTTCAAGTCCGGAGCAGCTTCCATAGCCCTATGGAGGAGTGTGGTAGCCGTGTTAGTCCACTCTTAAGGTTATCAATAGAAATCAAACAAAATAAAACATGGAAAAGAAAATAAGATGATACCTTTTTTATTGGACATAACTTAATACATTTCTTGATTAGCTTGTCAGATCGGAAATAAGCAAATGTGCTAGCTGACAGTGTATATAAGTGAAAACATTCAAGCATTACTATGACAGTCTGACAGGGTGGGAGGATGGGGGTGGGTAGGAGGTATGCATGGGGACATCAAAGCATATCATTGATATTCTAACAGGATGGGTGTGGATAGGTGAGGGGTGGGGTGATCAACAGAGACATACAGCTTTATGGTTTATAATGGGCTAGGAACCCCAGATCCTTGTTAAGTCCTTTCTGTTGGGTGTTAAAATATTCAATCATTCTGACTTCAAAGGTCTTACGTTCTTGTATGGTTTTAAAGTTACCTTTCAGGATTCTCACTGTGAAGTCACTGGTACATTTAAAATCCCTGTGTCAACTGTTCATCATTTCGTAACACATAATAAACGCCTTAAGGTTGGTCTATAGACAATGTATTTTCAGTTTCTTCTCTCCATTTCCTACGAATCTTCTGTAGGCATTTATCAGCAGGAATCATCTTAGAAATACTAAAATAACTGTTATTATCCGACTATTTGTGTTCACATAAAGACGAAAAGTGAATTAAAAAAAAATTATCCATACCGCAGGGAAATTAAAGAGTGAACGAAGCAAATAGGGAACACCTATACTGCATTTTAAAATAAACAGTTAAATATTAGTTCGAGAATAGATTTTAAATATTTACTGAAGAAGGCTCATTTCTGGTGATCTTTTGCCAATACTTTGGATGTCTGCAAAATTATTTAAGCAAACCTGGAAAAAAAAGTCTTATGTTTTTTTGGGTTTAATGATGCGACTTCAAAATGATGCCAAAGCTTAGATAAAATGTATAGGTTCAATCTATGGGGTATTTTTTTTTTTTTTTCGCGGGTTCATAATTCCAAGGTCAAAAAATGTTCCCCTTCAATACTCTCCATGGATCTTTTTTTTTTCAGCTTAAATGTTCATTATAGAAGCAAGTACTTTGCAAACCATATTGCAGAAACTCATTTACCAGATAACAAAAAGCTTGGTGGATACTTCAGCAAAGAGGGGCAGGGTGCCCTTCTCCCTCTTTTTCAATCATCTCTCTTGAATGAACTCACCCCAAAGCCGCATCATTTATAATGGCTGCCAATGCAATAATTGAATTTTTATCGGTTTGGGTAATTTTTTAAGCAAATTGGTTCACTTTGGATAATGATATCTATAGAGCGATTTCTCATTTATTCCTGCCATTGACAATTTCTATTTTCGTAAAATTAATTCTTCTTCTTAAAAAAAAAAAAGCAAAGAAAAAACAAAGTCGTTTGGGGGAAATTGAACAAGAAGACGGAGGATTTGCCAAACATTAATCATATTTTTTCTTTATAAATTGTAGAATTACGCACTCCGATCGATTCACCTTTTTAAAAAAATCTTTCATTTTTTTCCCTTTTACCGGTGATTATTTCTTCATTTGAAAACATTGCCATATATCACAGTTCTCTGTCCTCCTGGGATTTTTCCCCTCCACGAATCTTTTCTCTTGATTAAAATGACCAAAGCATTCCAAATGTATGATTATCTTCCCCAGCACAGAATGAATAAACGTCATGCTTTTTTTTTTTTTTTTAATAAATCATCTCTTTGAAAGACATAAACTTCTCAATGACAAAGTTTAAAAGGAAAGACAACTTACAGCAGGGCTGAAAGAGTTAATGGGAACAGGATATTAAAATCAAAGATGGAACGGGACATCTGGTTACTTTTGTGTGGGTAAGAAGGTAAGAAGGGATGCAATTAAGTGACTTTAAAAGAATGTTTCTTGTGTATTTCAGCTTTTAGAAAAATAAATCAGAGAGATATGTGTTCAATGTGGATAATTAGACAGACAAAGAGATAGCTGAGGACTCCTAGATCTTTGCAAACTTCCACAAATCTGTAGGATTGGTTAGGTAGGTAGTACTTAAACTAGAAAAAAAAAACAACCTTTTAGCGTATCCGGCCCTTACTGTTTGATAATTGAAATTTCTGTGCCTCTATCCGGAGAATAATGCATAATATCAAATGTATAATGTCACAGCATCCTTGCAAGATTATAAGTCTTTAAAATTAAATTGGTTTTCTAAGTCACCGAGTTATGAAGTGGTTCGGGTTGCTTTAGACTTGGGAATGTTTATTATTATTATTATTATTACATTTGTATCCCACATTATCCCACCTTTTTGCAGGCTCAATGTGGCTTACAATTCATCGTGGATACTGGAAATAGAAAGGAATGTACATTTAGTTTTGGGTACATGATGGTGAAATACATTATATTGGAAATAGAAAAGAGTATACATTTGTTTTTGCAGAGGTTTAAAAGTGAATAGCATAAACGCGGAGTAGTAGAAATTATTAAAAGGATGAAAATGCTTTTTGCCAGGGCAGGTGTGTTGGGAGCTTTGACAGCATCACCTACCGGCCAGGGTTTGCAATGACTTGCCCTGCTCTGGGTGAGGTGCACAGCTAAGGACTCTCGAAGCAGAAAAAGGATAATATGAATTGGAGGGAGGGGAAAGAAGTAAAAGAAAACTGGAACCCCCCCCCCCCCCCCCAAAACAATCACTAGTTCAGGGGATATTTTTTTTTTTGTTGTTTAGACTCGGAGAATGAAGATCTGTCGTCATCAGCCTGGCAATTTGCAGCGAGGCAGAGCTTTTGAGAAACGGGGTCATTACTGAACTTGAAGATGCTTTATCCCTCTTCTGAAGGATATATTGGGCTCTGTGCTGGAGGGAAAAAAAACACACGAAATTACAAGGCTTGGGGTTGAGAGCAATTTGCCTGCATTTGCTGATAAAATTGGGCAAGCAATTTGATGCACTTGTCATTGCTTTGCCAGCAAAGAAAGTGGAATCAGACAGAATAATTCAAGAGAACAATAAGAGGAAAAGGTCAGCCGCAGAAGGGAGAGCAAAGGATTCGCTAAATCCAGAACAGTGAGACAGAGACCTAAAGACCAAAATGTTTTACTTTGCTGGTAATTTGGTGAGATGTGTACGTTGGGGGCAGGGAAGCGGAACAGCTGTGTTCAGAAATGTGCATCTCTCTGTGTAACAATGAAAACCCCACAACAGAAACATTTCCTTTTATGTAAGAACTATTCAGATTTGATTCTTTCTGCATCTGGAGTAGATTTTGAAACTGAAATTCCGAAGTTTTGAGTCTTTTGGGGACTAATAAATTGTTCACACTGCCTACGTGAGTGTGGTATGAAAGACAGATACGTGTAGACTACCACTAAATTCATTTTTAAAAAAATATTGTGATTTTTACCATTTGAATCATTCACATCTTGTAAACTGCTTCCTCGCTGTTGAAATGAGGGATGTCTCATAACTCAGAACCTCCATTCGTCCTATTCTTTTCTCCAATTAAAGCAGCTTAAAAAATCCCCCCCCCCCAAATTCCCCCTCCCCCTCCCGATATCCATATCATCCGGTCGCTGTTGCCTTTAATTAGGGACATGCAGTGTATTTCTTCTCCAAATGAAATCAGTCAACCGGTTTCTACAGTAATGAAAACGAGAAAAAAAATATTTTGGACTTTGGTCCTGGGGAACTAAGTTCGATTCCCACTTCAGGCACAGGCAGCTCCTTGTGACTCTGGGCAAGTCACTTAACCCTCCATTGCCCCATGTAAGCTGCATTGAGCCTGCCATGAGTGGGAAAGCGCAGGGTACAAATGTAACAAAAATAAAATAGATACTATTGGAGATTCTAGACTGAAAGCCCACCTCTTTAACATTGCTTTTGACTCGTAACCACTTGTAACCGCTCACCTCCACCTACCCTCCTCTCGTCCTTCCCGTTCACATTAATTGATTTGATTTGCTTACTTTATTTATTTTTTTTGTCTATTAGATTGTAAGCTCTTTGAGCAGGGACTGTCTTTCTTCTATGTTTGTGCAGCGCTGTGTATGCCTTGTAGCGCTATAGAAATGTTAAATAGTAGTAGTAGTAGATTCTACATGGAATGTTGCTACTATTGGAGATTCTACATGGATGGAATGTTGCTATTCCACTAGCAACATTCCATGTAGAAGGCTGCGCAGGCTTCTGTTTCTGTGAGTCTGACGTCTGACATCAGACTCACAGAAGCAGAAGCCTGCGCGGCCACATTGGTGATCTGCAAGGGCCGACCTCTACATGGAATGTTGCTAGTGGGACTCTGGGCAAGTCACTTAACCCTCCATTGCCCATGTAAGCCGCATTGAGCCTGCCATGAGTGGGAAAGCGTGGGGTACAAATGTAACAAAAAAAAAAATCTGCACAGGGAGAGAAGAACATATCATTTCGTCCCGCCCGAAGCACTTAGCTGTTGGAAAACCCAGGGTATCATTAAAAGTTCATTGCTGTTACTGCTGTTTTAAGAGCGATCTTGTAAAATCTTTTTTTATGATGCTGCCAAAGAACGCGATGTGAGCTTAGGAACTGAGTTTAAATATGAGAAGATAAGATAGATATGCAATGAAAATATTGCACATATAAGAGAGCACTTTATTATCAACCCTGATAGTGAAAAGCTCCCTGTGGAACCGCGCTGCGTTAAGGAAAACCTGGGAAATTGGAGGAGGGGGGATGGGGGGGGAGGTCTGTGTATTCTTCAGATCTGAGGGAGTCTTCCTGCTACAGGTAGAAAGGGAGAAAGACACAGTTCACATTGTGCTCTGCAGCTACTGTCTACCTTTCCTAAAAACAGCCACCTCAATACCTTGCTCACAAGAAGCCGGATGTGGCGTCATCTGTACATCATATACACTGACCTACTACTACTACTACTACTATTTAGCATTTCTATAGCGCTACAAGGCGTACGCAGCGCTGCACAAACATAGAAGAAAGACAGTCCCTGCTCAAAGAGCTTACAATCTAATAGACAAAAAATAAAGTAAGCAAATCAAATCAATTAATGTGTACAGGAAGGAGGAGAAGAGGGTAGGTGGAGGCGAGTGGTTACAAGTGGTTACGAGTCAAAAGCAATGTTAAAGAGGTGGGCTTTCAGTCTAGATTTAAAGGTGGCCAAGGATGGGGCAAGACATAGGGGCTCAGGAAGTTTATTCCAGGCATAGGGTGCAGCGAGACAGAAGGCGCGAAGTCTGGAGTTGGCAGTAGTGGAGAAGGGAACAGATAAGAAGGATTTATCCATGGAGCGGAGTGCACGGAAAGGGGTGTAGGGAAGGACGAGTGTGGAGGGCTCTTGTGTCAGGATATTAGGGCTTGTCCCCCCTTCAATTATTGTTCAGGCACAAGGAACTCCCAATATTCTTCAGAGCAACTTGCTTTCAGATATTAACCTGTGTGTCGTGTATATATTGCATGCACATTATAGAGGACACATTTCCAAAAGTCTATTACCCTGGTAAATGGCTGAAGGTAAACGTGTATGTTGATGGTTCTTTGAATTTTGTCTGGTCATATTGATCAGTATTGCTTTGACTGTAGCTTATTCTCAGAAATCTTTCCTCCCTAGGCAACGGTCACATCTGCCTAACGGATAGGCCAATCTCCTTACAGTGTCCTCTCTTTTCAGATGCAGAAGCTTCACCGAGTCCCAGGCTAGCCTCCAGCTGTCCGATTTTCCCGCAGTCTATATTGGACTTTTCTATGAGGTGAACTGTAAGTACTGTCCTAGCATGCAACACTAATGATTTATTGAGTAACAACAAACAACAAAAAAATAGTGTGTCTTTCGTCAGGAAAATCCTGATTAAATATTTTTCAGACACAGTCATTCTGTAATCAAATTGTAATGGTGGATGAAGTCATCAGATCTCTAGATGCGTTTTGTTTAAATGCTGAAACTGAGATTTTCTTTTGCACATGCTCAGTCTAAGGCAGGGGCGTAGCCAGACTTCGGCAGGAGGGGGGTTCCAGAGCCCGAGGTGAGGGGGCACATTTTAGCCCCCCCCCCTCCCCGGTGCCAGCACCACCACCTTTGACCCCTCTGGCGCCAACCCTTTTGAACCCCTCTTCCCACTGCCGCCAACCCTCCCCCACCGTCGGGTACCTTTGCTGGCAGGGGGTCCCCAACCCCTGCCAGCTGAAGTCCTCTTCTCCGGCGCGGCCGCGTTGCTGATCTGCAAGAGCAGGCTTCTGTGTCTGTGAGTCTGACGTCCTGCACATCAGACTCACAGAAATAGAAGCCTGCCCTTGCAGATCAGCAACGCGGCTGCGCCGGAGAAGAGGACTTCTCGGCTGGCGGGGGTTGGGGACCCCCGCCAGCAAAGGTACATGATGGTGGCGGCGGCAGGGGAGGGTTGGCAGCGGGAGGGGGGTCAGGGCCAAATTTATGGGGGGCCCATGCCCCCATGGCCCCACATAGCTACGCCCCTGGTCTAAGGTGTAAGGTAAACAGATGCTAATTGGCTGATCCAGGCCCGGTTCCATCCCATAGTACGATTAGCAGTTCTGATTTCCTTAATAAAATCTGAATTATACCCCCATGTATAAAGGGAAAACCAGGACTGGATCGGCTAGTCCAGGTGGCCTGCTGGCACAAGGTGGTAACTTCTGCATCTGCTCCCAAGCTTTAATTAGGACGGGCTGTGATTTTCAATGAAACAGAAAATGTCAACCACATATAATATGTCGCCACTGATTAAAAAGGAGCAGAAAAAAAATGCATTTTATGTTTTGACAGTTTTTGATAATAGTGCAACCTTTAAAGCATCTGGGTGTATATCTAGATTCTATAAAGGTTGCCCATATTTGGGCATGGATCCCAGATCTGCGCACAAACTAATTAGATAATGAGTCATTAAAATAAATTTTAGAAATGAATTGGCACTAGATTCTGCCTGCACACTGTTCTGTAATTAAGCGTGGCTAAATGGTCTCACATGCAACTCAAAAGGGGTGTGGCCGTGGGAGGAGCATGGGCAGGTCAGGGGCACTCCCAAAAATTTAGATCCGGTATTATAGAACAGAGTTATTTACTCTGTCACTCTTGAACTTTAACGCAATACCACTCTGTATTTCTCATACTGGAATTGGCGATCGCCATCACGGTATAATGTGAGCCACGTTGAGCCTGCAAATAGGTGGGAAAATGTGGGATACAAATGCAATAAATAAATAAATAAATAAAATAAAATCCAACTGCCATCAGTTGGGTGCCAGGATTTACACCAGTTTTCATCAGGCATAAGTCCTCGTGTCCAAAGTTGGGCGTGGAAATCCACACTAAGCGTTATTCTGTACAGGGTGCTCAGCCTAGAGCAATCTTTATAGAATAGCGACTAGCACAGATTCTTCCCAGTGGCTAACTTTGAGAGCCATTTGTGTGTGTTGTGTGAAAAAGAGGGTGCACTATTTCAGAACCCGTGTGCACGCTTCCCAGGTAACACGTGCTCTTTCAAAGAGTGTGCACTATGTGAAAAAGAACGCAATATTTCAGAAACCTTGCACGCTCGTTCAAATAGTGTGCGCTCCCTATTTAAGAAACCATGCACTCTCTTCCCACATAACACGTGCTCTTTCAAAGAGTGCGCACTATGTGAAAAAGAACGCACTATTTCAGAAACCTTGCACTCTCGTTCAAAGAGTGTGCGCTCCCTATTTCAGAAACCATGCACTCTCTTCCCACATAACACGTGCTCTTTCAAAGAGTGTGCACTATGTGAAAAGAGGGGGCACTATTTCAGAAACCGTGTGCGAGCTTCCCACGTAACCCATGCTCTTTCAAAGAATGTTCGTTATGTGAAAAAAACAGCGCACTATTTCAGAAACCGTGCACTCTCTTCCCATGTAAAGCACGTCATCTTGTCCCCATCTGCATATCTGCACTTGGCTACATGGTAAACTTTTCTAGAAATCATAAGCATCATATCTATGTTATTTGAATGTACTTAATGCGTATTTATTAGGTGTTTCATTAGTATTATGCTGACATGTATAGTTTTGATACTGTTTCATGTTAATCCTATTTTTTAATTTACTGTTTTCAAGTTTACCTCATTTATTGTATTTATGTTTATATTTGGTCATTTTACTATTGTTATGCTGTTAACAAAATTGTAAGTTTTATGTTAAACTCTACCTGCTGAATACTGCATTGAATGAATTTCTCCTTAAAGGCGGTTAATAAATCCCAATAAATAAATACATACAGATTTCAAAGAGTGTACACTATTATCAGAAATAGACATCATGACAAAGTGGCCCAACAAAAATAAATAAAACAAAAATTTCGTAAATATCAGAAACAACACAAACGAAAGGACATGAACGAAACTGGCTGGTTGCTCATCCCTACTGCATTCGCGTGCTACTTCTATGTCAGAGGCTGGTGTCACCTCTGGGTATTGTACATTTATAGGTGACCACCTTCTCTTTACAGAGTTTCCCCTCCCCCCCCCCCACACCCAGTGGGGGTGGGAAGGTTAAATCTTGGTTTCATACTCACTCCACCAACTAATTACTTGAGTGGCAGCTGACCAAGCTAATATCTGTGGTCCCCTCTTTTCTTTTCAGTACTTTCCCTGCAGAAAGACTGCAATTGATTTATTGACAGCTAATCGAATAAGCGATGGCACATTTCCTTAACTTGAGATTGAGCGACTGCTTTAAAATATATGGAACATTAAATTTCACCTCGGTGCTCTGCTACCCCCTCCCCCTTCCTTTCAATCATTCTACGTATCGCCTCTGATTCTCTTGCGCTCTCGCATGTGCACGCACGCTCACGCACGCAAAACCTTATATATGATCCCCAATTTCTCGATGTCGTAAAATTTGCATAGCAGCTGCGGATAGATCTGATTATAGGAACAGGAGTAGATTCAGTAAATGGCACGCACAAAGCGTTGCCGACAAAAATCTGCGTGGAGCGTTATTCTATAAATGGCGCTCTGAGCTAGATGCTATTTATAGAATAGCACTTAGAACTGATTTTTGCGCCAAACATTGAGCACGAGGATTTATACCAACTGAAACGTGGTGTAAATCCTGCTGCGTAGTTTAGGTGCAGATCTCTGGAATTCAGTAATACTGCACGCATCTTTAGTGAATGCTCTCAACCTGCCCATGGCTATTTGCCTGCAAGATGCATGCGCAAATCCAAATGCCAATTAACACCAATAACTGTTAGCACCCAATTATTGGCGCTAATTATCTTGTTAGCCATGTGGGACCCTGGGTGAAGGTCAAGGGGGTGGCCCTGGGAATAACTCAGACAGACCAGGTATATAAATGCGAAAGTAAATGTTTTATTCACCTGGGCCCTGCGACCTGTTACCTCACAGGCCAGGAACCCCAGATGCGACAGTTTCTCTGGTTTAATAACAGTCTTGAGTAGGCATTTGATTAGCAGGCCAAGTGGTCTGGGGCTGGTGGGGGCGGCCCCGCCCCAAACATTGCCTGTACGCTGGAGTCAGACGTCTTAAGCAGGGCAAAGTTGTCTTACCTCAGCCAGGTCACAGCAGCTAAGTAAAGGCATAAACTTGGGCTGCAGTTCTTCCTTCCCTGGGTCTCCTTAACCTTAAGCCTGGCCCTGTCTTTTAAACTCCCAGGAATTGACTCTGCCCCTCCTGGCTCACTTCCACTCAGGGTGGGATCAGTGCTCTTAAGGTGGCCCAAGCTAGTTAGAGAGAGGCTTTTCTTAAGGGTAAGGGGCAGTGTTCTATAAACCCCCCTCACAAGCCAATTGAGCTGCATGCACTTCTCAGGAGAGCACAATTATGTGCACAGAAATTTGCATGCCGTTTATAGAATCCATGCAGGGGATGGAGTTCTGTGGTGTATTTCATGATTGCAAGGTTTCCTTTCGAACTTCACAGGGAAGTAAATGTATCAGAGTGTCCCTGGTCATTGCTTTGCCCTCCCAGCATGTGGCACCCACATTTAGTGTGGGAAGTGTTTTGATTTATATCTCACCTCAACAGCCCTTATTTCCCTCTTCCACTCCACCCCCAGCTTGACCTCTTGGTGCTCTGTTTTCACAGGATTAGGGAAGAATTAGTATACTTGCCCTTGTTGAAAGCATCATATAAACACGGGAAAAGAAAGGTGAGAAAATGTTGATATTATATCGCTTTGGACAGCCATTAAAACACAAAATATGCTTATTTTAAAGGTTGGCCTGAACTAAAGCATTCTTTTCCTGGTTGATCTCTCATCCAAATGAGCTTTCATTGTTCCTATTTTAAGTGGTCTTTTCACCTCTTGTCGTTATCAATAGAAATCAAACAAAATAAAACATGGAAAAGAAAATAAGATGATACCTTTTTATTGGACATAACTTAATACATTTCTTGTTTAGCTTTCGAAGGTTGCCCTTCTTCGTCAGATCGGAAATAAGCAAATGTGCTAGCTGACAGTGTATATAAGTGAAAACATTCAAGCATTACTATGACAGTCTGACAGGGTGGGAGGATGGGGGTGGGTCGGAGGTATGCATGGGGACATCAAAGCATATCATTGATATTCTAACAGGATGGGTGTGGATAGGTGAGGGGTGGGGTGATCAACAGAGACATACAGCTTTATGGTTTATAATGGGCTAGGAACCCCAGATCCTTGTTAAGTCCTTTCTGTTGGGTGTTAAAAAGAAGGGCAACCTTTGAAAGCTAATCAAGAAATGTATTAAGTTATCTTATGTAATAAAACTCACCCTCAACATTCTGAAGACAGACACTGACGTCACTTCCATCACTTCCAACAAGACGAGTTCGAAGGGTTCGTGGTGGTGAAGCCACCGAAATTGCCGTCTCGGGGCCCCCCACCCTCGCGTCAAACGCAATGACGTCGAGGGTGGAGTAATGGCATCACATACCGAGGGCGGAGCAATGGCGTCAGAACGACGAAGGGGTCGGTAGGTAGGTACGGAGGGAGGGAGGGAGAAGGGGGGGTGTTGGGGAGGAAAACCTTGCTAGCACCCGTTTCATTTGCTCCAGAAACGGGCCTCTTTTACTAGTGTCCAATAAAAAAGGTATCATCTTATTTTCTTTTCCATGTTTTATTTTGTTTGATTTCTATTGATAACCTTAAGAGTGGACTAACACGGCTACCACACTCCTCCACCTCTTGTCAGAAATGTGGTTTTCCTTAAGTAGAAAGCAAATCCCCTCCTGGAGTTCAGTTCTCTAATATCACTCTATTTGCAGACCATATGGCCTCTCTCTTTCTCTGGCCAGTTACATGTTGATGTCAAATCTCTATCTTGATGTTAAGTTTGCATTTGGAATTCCTTGCCTAGTATCTCAGATTTTTTTTTTTTTTAAGTCCTCTGTGTTACAACAAGGCACATCAAAGGAAGTTCCACCTTCTTCACACTAAGGTCTGCAAAGCAGGCCAGAGCATCCTTTCATGTATTTTTATGATTTTCATTTCCTTATTGAATTATGGATTTTAAGTTCCGGTTCTCTACAGTAACAGAAAACACAAGGGGATTATTGTTAGAGCTTGGCAAGGTAGCTTTGGGACACTGTAAGAGCAAGCGTTTATTTGAGATTCCCATGTGTTTTCCTGCCAGATATTGGAATTTTAAAGCAAAAATAATTGTTGACCTGATGGATAATAATTTGCATTTATTGGTTATTCACTATTGCCTTATAAATACGTTTCCTCCAACTCTTCTGAAATCATCCTGCTTAGCGTTATTAGCTTTTTTTTTTTTTTGTGAAGGTTATCAATGAGTGAGATTAGATCATCTAATATAATAAAACGCACCCTCAACGTTCTGAGGACAACGTTCTGAAGCCATGAAGCCATCTGACGTCACTCCCAGGCTGAAGGGTTCGTGGATTCGTGGTGTGAAGCCTTCAAGCCAGCCAGCCGTCTCTGCCCCGCCCTCGTGTCAAACGTCATGACGTCGAGGGCGGAAAAAAAACCCCAAACAAATCCGGCAGCGAAGCGTCAGGGAAGAAGGCGGCGCTCCCGACGTCTAGCCTTCCCATCACTGTGTTCCGCCTTCTTCTGACGTCAAGGATGATGTCAAAAGAAGGCGGAACACAGCGAAGGGAAAGCTAGACGTCGGGAGCGCCGTCTCCTTCCCTGACGCTTCGCTGCCGGAACCGCCACGGAGGTAAATTTAAAAAGAAGAAAAAAAACAAAAAGGGATGCATGGATGCGACAGCATGGATGCGAAGTGGGGGGGGGGGGGGAGAAGAGGGCGGGCCAGGCTGGGACATGGGAGAGAGAGGAGCATGGATGCAAGGGGGGTCATGGAAGGGAGAGAGGGGACTTGCTGGAAAAGGATGAATGGAGGCGGAAGGGGACAGAGGAGCATGGATGGGCATGGATTGGGAGGGCAGGGCTCAGGGAGAGAGGGGAATTGCTGGAAAGGGATGAATGGAGGGGGCAGGGGACAGAGGAGCATGGATGGGCATGGATTGGGAGGGCAGGACTCAGGGAGAGAGGGAAATTGCTGGATAGGGATGAATAGAGGGGACAGATGGGCATGGATGGATATGGATTGCAGGGCAGGCCTCAGGGAGAGAGGGGAATTGCTGGATAGGGATGAATGGAGGGGCCAGGTGACAGAGGAGCATGGATGGGCATGGATTGGAAGGGCAGGACTCAGGGAGAGGGGAATTGCTGGATTGGGATGAATGGAGGGGACAGATGGGCATGGATGGATATGAATTGCAGCGCAGGGCTCAGGCAGAGAGGGGAATTGCTGGATAGGGATGAATGGAGGGGGCAGGTGACAGAGTAACATGGATGGCCATGGATTGGGAGGGCAGGGCTCAGGGAGAGAGGGGAATTGCTGGAAAGGGATGAATGGAGGGGGCAGGGGACAGAGGAGCATGGATGGGCATGGATTGGGAGGGCAGGGCTCAGGGAGAGAGGGGAATTGCTGGATAGGGATGAATGGAGGGGACAGGTGACAGAGGAGCATGGATGGGCATTGATTGGGAGGGCAGGGCTCAGGGAGAGAGGGGAATTGCTGGAAAAGGATGAATGGAGGGGGCAGGGGACAGATGGCCATGGATTGGGAGGGCAGGGCTCACACTCTCTCTCTCATATACAATGTCTTTCTGACTCTCACTCTCACACACTCTATCTCACACTATCACATTCACTCTCTACAGCCTTGTGCAGGTGTATGATCTTGTCCCTGACATCCTTAGACAGCTCCTTGCTCTTGGCCATTTTGTAGAGGTTAGAGTCTGACTGATTCACTGAGTCTGTGGACAGGTGTCTTTCATACAGGTGACCATTGCCGACAGCTGTCTGTCATGCAGGTAACGAGTTGATTTGGAGCATCTACCTGGTCTGTAGGGGCCAGATCTCTTACTGGTTGGTGGGGGATCAAATACTTATTTCCCTCTGCAGAATGCAAATAAATTCATATACTTTCCACAATGTGATTTTCCGGATTTAATTTGTGATGTGCTATCTCTCACTGTTACCAATAACCTACCCTTCAATTATGGGCTGCTCATGTCTTTGTCAGTGGGCAAACTTACAAAATCAGCAAGGGATCAAATACTTATTTCCACCACTGTATGTGCCACACAGTCACTCACACACTCGCTTGGTCTCATACACTCACTCTCACAGAGAATCTGTGTCTCACACACACTCTCTCGCCCACACACACACACTCTCTCTCACACTGTGTCTCACATACACACTTGCACACACTCTCATTCTCACACACACACTCTCTCACAAACACACTCACACCCAGACTCACTCTCTCTCTCACACACTCACACTTTCACTCTGACTCTCAAACAGTCACTCTCACATACACTCTCCCAAACATACACACTCCGAGGAAAACCTTGCTAGCGCCCGTTTCATTTGTGTCAGAAACGGGTCTTTTTTACTAGTATAGAATATTTTCAGTTGGTTTGCATTTTGCCACTATTTCAATTTTATTTATTTATTTGTGACATTTATATCCAAAATAACAACACTACCTGGAGTGTGTGCTCCCTATTTCAGAAACCATGCACGCTCTTCCCACATAACACGTGCTCTTTCAAAGAGTGTGCACTATGTGAATAGAGGGGGCACTATTTCAGAAATCGTGTGCAAGCTTCCCACGTAACGCATGCTCTTTCAAAGAGTGTGTACTATGTGCAAAAAGAACGCACTATTTCAGAAACCTTGCACTCTCGTTCAAAGAGTGTGCGCTCCCTATTTCAGAAACCATGCACTCTCTTCCCACATAACACGTGCTCTTTCAAAGAGTGTGCACTATGTGAAAAGAGGGGGCACTGTTTCAGAAACCGTGTGCACTCTTTCCACGTAAGGCACATCATCTTGTCCCCATCTGTATATCTGCCCTTGGCTACTTGGTAAGCTGTAATGTAGAAATAATTAGCATCATATCTATGTTATTTGAATGTTCTTAATGCGTGTCTATTTATTTATTGCATTTGTATCCCACATTTTCCCACCTCTTTGCGGGCTCAGTGTGGCTTACAATAGGATATGAATAATGGAAATACATTTATTATAAGTTGGTTATGGGTTACATTGTACAAGTTATGTGAAACCATCGAAGTATCGTTAAGAATATAACAATGGGACATCAACATTGAAACGTTGGAAAGAGACAATGGGAAGCTTAAAGGGCAGTATTAAGACACAAAGACATATGTTTATTAGGTGTTTCATTAGTATTATGCTGACGTGTATATTTTTGATACTATTTCATGTTAGTCCTATTTTTTTAATTTACTGTTTTCAAGTTTACCTCATTTATTGTATTTATGTTTATTCTTGTTTTTTTTACTATTGTTATGCTGTTAACAAAATTGTAAGTTTTATGTTAAACTCTACCTGCTGTATACCGCCTTGAATGAATTTCTCCTTAAAGGCAGTTAATAAATCCAAATAAATAAATGCATACATATTTCAAAGAGTGTGAACTATTATCAGAAATAGACAACATGACGTGGAGGGGCATAAATGAATGAAAACGTCTATCTCCATGGGCGTTTATCTCCGAGAATGGGTCCGTGAAGGTGCGGACCGAACCGTATTTTCGAAAAAAATAGACGTCCATGTTTTATTCGACAATTTGTGAGCTGGGCATTTTTGTTTTTCAGTGATAATGGAAAATGAAAGCGCCCAGCTCAAAAACGAATAAATCCAAGGCATTTGTTCATGGGAGGGGCCAGGATTCGTAGTGCACTGGTCCCCCTCACATGCCAGGTCACCAACCGGGCACCTTAGGGGGCACTTTTACAAAAACAAAAAAAAAGGTAAAAGAGCTCCCAGGTGCATAGCACCCTTCCCTTGTGTGTTTAGCCTCCCAAATCCCCCTCAAAACCCACTGCCCACAAGTCTACACCATTACTATAGCCCTAAGGGGTGAAGGGGGGCACCTACATGTGGGTACAGTGGGTTTGGGGGGGGGGGTTGGATGACTAAGCATTAAGCAGCACAATTGTAACAGGTAGGGGGGGGGAAGGGCCTGGGTCCACCTGCCTGAAGTCCACTGCACCCCCTAACAACTGCTCCAGGGACCTGCATACTGCTGCCAGGGAGGTGGGCATGACATTTGAGGGTGAAAATAAAAAGTTGTGAAACATCATTTTTTGTGGTGGGAGGGGGTTAGTGACCACTGGGGGAGTCAGGGGAGGTCATCCCCGATTCCCTCTGGTGGTAATCTGGTCATTCAGGGCACTTTTTGGGGCCTTATTCGTGAAAAAACAGGGTCCAGGAAAAGTGCCCTAAATTCTAGCTACAAACGTATACTTTTTTTCCATTATCGGCGAAAGGCGCCCATCTCTCCTCGACCGATAACCACGCCCCAGTTCCACCTTCGCCACGCCTCTGACACGCCCCCGTCAACTTTGTACGCTTCCGCGATGGAGTGCAGTTGAAAACGTCCAAAATCGGCTTTCCATTATACCGATTTATTCGTTTTTGTGAGATAAACGTCTATCTCCCGATTTGGGTCGAAATCTAGGCGTTTTTCTCTTTCAATTATAAGGTGGAAAGTGGCCCAAGAAAAATAAATAAAACAAAAAAATTTGTAAATATCAGAAATGACACAAACAAAAAAAACATGAACAAAATTGTTCTGGTTGGCACATTATCCCAAACAAGTTTGGGTTCAATGTAACATTGTAACATAGTAGATGACGGCAGAACATGGCTTAGAATAAACAGTATAGGATAGATATGAAAGAATAATGCATAAGAAATTTGAGTTCATAGACCTTTTTCATCCTCCTTGCTTATCAGACAAAGAATTTATTTATTTATTTATTTATTTATTTATTTATTTTATTTAATACATTTGTATCCCGTGCTTTCCCACTAAAAGCAGGTTCAATGCGGCTTACATAGTATTAGGGTATACAGAATTTTGTTAGATAGGTAGGAAAATTAAACGTAGCATAGGAATAGCTTGGATGGGTCGGTAAATATAGGCGATATGGGGTAGTGATTGGGTGGAGAAGTGGAAGAATGGATGGGTTGGTAGGGATAGGTGATGTGGGGGGTGATGTAGGAGATGTAGTTTGGGGCAATGTCATTGTCGTTGCTTCTTCGGTGTTCGTTAGGTAGATCAGTTCATAAGTTTAATCAGGGTCTTTAGGGTAGGCTTGCTTGAATAAATGGGTTTTTAATGCTTTAAACACTGATGTTGGTGACTTGGATAGACAGAAGAGACTGCAAATCAGCATCTGCATGAATTTGAACAGTTTTTTCACCATATGTGAAAATTGGACTGAGCTCATTTTCAAAAGGAGAGGTGGTAAGACAATGCTTTGCTTCCCCCCCCCCCATCCCCCCAATTTGACTCCAGTTGGTCCAGGGACACCAGCAGGGTTAGCCTGGCCCTAGATAAAGAGGCCAACGGGTTGAATTACCTCTTGTGAGAGAGCATTAAAAAATTAAAACCGTTATATCTGCAGGACAATGTGAATCAGAATCATGGGGCCAGTGCACGGATGTCTGAGCGTGTGACTTCTACTATGAGCGTAATATTGTGGCATGCAAGAGGCTAATTATATGCAAATTTCATGCCTGGCAAACCTGCAGCAAACATAGGGAAAGTGTGACAGATGCTTGCACACAAGTTTTTGCGGTAAGTGTGGCTTCTTGTATGCAAGTTCAAACAAAGTGAAAGTGTCAATACGCATCAGTGCTTGTTCTTCTGCAGCTAAATATGAACATCACAAATGTTGTGTACACATAAGATGTACAGTGGGGGAAATAAGTATTTGATCCCTTGCTGATTTTGTAAGTTTGCCCACTGACAAAGACATGAGCAGCCCATAATTGAAGGGTAGGTTATTGGTAACAGTGAGAGATAGCACATCACAAATTAAATCCGGAAAATCACATTGTGGAAAGTATATGAATTTATTTGCATTCTGCAGAGGGAAATAAGTATTTGATCCCTCTGGCAAACAAGACCTAATACTTGGTGGCAAAACCCTTGTTGGCAAGCACAGCGGTCAGACGTCTTCTGTAGTTGATGATGAGGTTTGCACACATGTCAGGAGGAATTTTGGTCCACTCCTCTTTGCAGATCATCTCTAAATCATTAAGAGTTCTGGGCTGTCGCTTGGCAACTCGCAGCTTCAGCTCCCTCCATAAGTTTTCAATGGGATTAAGGTCTGGTGACTGGCTAGGCCACTCCATGACCCTAATGTGCTTCTTCCTGAGCCACTCCTTTGTTGCCTTGGCTGTATGTTTTGGGTCATTGTCGTGCTGGAAGACCCAGCCACGACCCATTTTTAAGGCCCTGGCGGAGGGAAGGAGGTTGTCACTCAGAATTGTACGGTACATGGCCCCATCCATTCTCCCATTGATGCGGTGAAGTAGTCCTGTGCCCTTAGCAGAGAAACACCCCCAAAACATAACATTTCCGCCTCCATGCTTGACAGTGGGGATGGTGTTCTTTGGGTCATAGGCAGCATTTCTCTTCCTCCAAACACGGCGAGTTGAGTTCATGCCAAAGAGCTCAATTTTTGTCTCATCTGACCACAGCACCTTTTCCCAATCACTCTCGGCATCATCCAGGTGTTCACTGGCAAACTTCAGACGGGCCGTCACATGTGCCTTCCGGAGCAGGGGGACCTTGCGGGCACTGCAGGATTGCAATCCGTTATGTCGTAATGTGTTACCAATGGTTTTCGTGGTGACAGTGGTCCCAGCTGCCTTGAGATCATTGACAAGTTCCCCCCTTGTAGTTGTAGGCTGATTTCTAACCTTCCTCATGATCAAGGATACCCCACGAGGTGAGATTTTGCGTGGAGCCCCAGATCTTTGTCGATTGACAGTCATTTTGTACTTCTTCCATTTTCTTACTATGGCACCAACAGTTGTCTCCTTCTCGCCCAGCGTCTTACTGATGGTTTTGTAGCCCATTCCAGCCTTGTGCAGGTGTATGATCTTGTCCCTGACATCCTTAGACAGCTCCTTGCTCTTGGCCATTTTGTAGAGGTTAGAGTCTGACTGATTCACTGAGTCTGTGGACAAGTGTCTTTCATACAGGTGACCATTGCCGACAGCTGTCTGTCATGCAGGTAACGAGTTGATTTGGAGCATCTACCTGGTCTGTAGGGGCCAGATCTCTTACTGGTTGGTGGGGGATCAAATACTTATTTCCCTCTGCAGAATGCAAATAAATTCATATACTTTCCACAATGTGATTTTCCGGATTTAATTTGTGATGTGCTATCTCTCACTGTTACCAATAACCTACCCTTCAATTATGGGCTGCTCATGTCTTTGTCAGTGGGCAAACTTACAAAATCAGCAAGGGATCAAATACTTATTTCCCCCACTGTAGGTGCAGAGGAACAAGCACTGATCTGTGTTTTCACTTTTGGTTTTGTTCTAACACGTGTGTATGGTTGCTACTTACAGGGGCTTCCTCCCGCTTGTAAATCAAGACAAAACCGGCAGTTAAATTTGAATGAATGACAAGAAATCCTCTCCACAAAACCTTCTACGCCACCCCAGATGCTAGTGTAAAAATTCTCGCATTGTGCCCACATCACAAGTGAGTGACATACTCGCACTATATAAGTCCACCTATGTGGCGGGATTTAGTTACCTGGGTTCAAAATGGTGGAACTCAATTCCCTTAGTCATAAGAAGCATCACGAACAACCTCCAGTTCAGAAAAGACCTAAAGACCTACCTCTTCAGGAAATCATATGAGTAAAATATCTCTTCAACAAGGCATACCATAGCGTTCAATAATTGTGACTGTAACACATCACCACTCTACATTTATTTTGACTGGTTCCTTCTATGCCTGTCTGCTTCTTTTTTTCATGTCAACCTATTCTCTATGTAACACCAACTGCAATTTCGAATCTGAAATGGCGAATGCCATAACGGAACTTTGTAAGCCACATTGAGCCTGCAAATAGGTGGGAAAATGTGGGATACAAATGCAACAAATAAATAAAATACACGCTAATCATTCTGGAAAAACAATACACAACACAACACAACACAACCTCCAACTGTAACGCATCTTTTCATTTAAGAAATGAACTAAGACACATCTTCTCAAGAAACCCAATGGCTATTCCATACGCACTAATAGTTATCTTGCCAACCACTGTAAAACACAGCATCATACAATCTTGTAAATGTAATTGAATCAACGTAATCTCTTAACAACTGTAAAATGTAAGCCATATTGAACCGAAACTCGTTTTTGGATAAATAAATACGTGCTCTCTGCATTGCATGGAATACCTAACTTAGCTCATCAGCATACATTTTAATACAATGTGCGGCTGTGTCTTCTGTGTGAGTTAACACCCGCACACAAGTCCTCTCTGCAGTGCTCGGCACGTACAACCCGTGTTCAACCCGTGGTAACCCTGCAGCTAAACCTGCAGTTGCTTTCTGCATCAATCCCCGTGTGCATTTAGGCCTCGTGACTCTTATGCGATGTTATAAATAAGGAGAAAAACAACCAGATAGACAAACCTATCTAAGATGATACAGGCATAGAAAAGAAGCACTCTAAACCTGCTGTTTACAAGGATGTGCAAATGGATTACCATCCACTTCATTAAATGAGACTGTTGTGATAATCTATGTGCCCTGAAGTGAACTCAACCCATAAAGGAGCTGAGCCAGTGTTCCTGTAATAGGAGCCCCTGAGCCAGAGTGCACAGGTGGGTGAGGGTAACCTGGTGCCATTGCCCCTCCCCTGAGAGGGGGGATGAGGAGGGGGTCTCTGTCCCACCTGGAATATTGCCACTATTTGGGGTTTTTGCCAGGTACTTGTGACCTGGATTAGACACTGTTGGAACCAGGATACTGGGATAGATGGACCATCGGTCTGACCCAGTATAGCATATTCTTACTCCCCCCCCCCCTTGGCTAATGAGGGTGAGAGTGACCACCATTGTGATTGGGTAATTGGTCAGTGAAGGTCAAGGGTGGACCTTGGCCACCCTGGAGGTAGGAGAGCAGGTAAGGGTTCATAGATCAGCCTGCACGAAGGGCCGGGTGGAGGCACAAACCTTGGGGCTGTGGGCTGGTGGGAAGGGCCATGCTGACTAGGGCATCGGCTGGTTAACTGGGATGAGAGACTAAGGGCTGGATCCAGGAGAGATGAAATGCGTTGTACCTGGCTCAGGAATGGATTCAATGTGATCAGGTAATAAAGCTGTGACCTTTTATGCCTGGTAGTTTGTTAGTCTGTTTATTGGGGTGTGTGATGGGTGGGGAGGGAGCTATCAGCTACCCAGGTTATACAGTTACCATGAAGTAAGTAGAAATAAAACAAAACAAAAGAAGGGAAAATAAAGTGATACCTTTTTATTGGACTAACAATACATTTTTTTTGATACGCTTTCGAACGCAGAACCTTCTTCTTCATGTCAGGTAGGAGCAAAAGATGACAATATCAAAATATATATAAGTGAAATATGAAAATCGTTCCAATGACAGTCTCAAGGGAAACGTAGGGGTGAGGGCGGGGAGGAATGAGAAACAGAGAGGAGGATGGGCAATCAGAATGTGACAGAGCAGATATTTCACTGTGTGCATATTTCAGAGGACAATCCATTTGTTCTCAGCAATTTACTGGGCTAACCTTCTGAAAGCATATCCAGAACCCACTGGTCTGATATGATTTTGGCCCACTGCTCCTGAAACTCCTGAAGATGGCCTCCCACTGGAGGAAGAGAATAGTGGACCAACCTCGCTTCACTTCAAAGCTCTGGAGGCATTAGGTGCTCTAAATAACCGAAGGGAGAACTTCCTGTCCACACAAAAGGAAGATTGGCATGCCTGAAAGCGGGACTTCTGACCATATTGCTGACAATCAGGCTGGTACTGTCTGCTGTCTCAAAACAGATCGAGAGCCCCCTGAAGACAGATGACCAGAGGCTTTTGGCTTATCCTCTGGCACTGCTATGGCTTAGTTTCCCCCAGTTATTTCACGAAGTTACTGAGGTCTTCTCCAAATAGCCAAGTGTTCCAAAAGGGCAGTTTAACTAGATGTGACTTTCATGCCCAATGCCACAGCAAGAGTTGTTGACATGCTGTGGGCTGCAACCCGTAACATCATAAATAGCATCTGTCAAGTAGGCCAATCCCACTTCCAGTTGGGTGCTATGGTACTCGTCTTGTGTTGCCAACTGCTAATGCCACTTCATGCATGCTCTTGCCAAGAACGAGCTGCACACTGTCGCTTTGAAGGCCTAAAGAGGCCACTTCAAAGGCTTGTTTCAGCGAGTCTTCTAGCTTCCTATCCTGTAGTTCTTTTAGGGCAGTGCCTCCTTCCACTGGCAAGATGGTCTTCTTAGTTGCTGCTGTAACCAGGGAATCTACCCTGGGAAGTTGCAATTTATCTTTCTCCTATGGAACTAATGGGTAGAGGCAAGTCATGGCTCTGCTCACTCTCAGCCCCATGTCCGGTAAGACTCATTCTGCTGTAAGCAGGTCATGGATGTCTGGATGCATTGGGAAGGCCTTAGAAGAACCTCTAAGCCCTCTCATGATCGACAAAGATGGAACTGCTGATGTAAGAGCATAAAGCTCCTGAATGGAAAGCACTGTCAGTGCCTCAGAAATAAGAGTATGAAACAACCTCTCCCTCCTCTAACAGCTCCTTCAAGGATGCCTCCTCTGAGTAGACCGAGGCCACATCAGATGAGGAGGAAGAAGCCTTATCTGTCCACTCCAAGTGGTGGATACTTGGAATGCCCTCCCGCGGGAGGTGGTAGAGATGAGAACGGTAACGGGATTCAAAAATGCGTGGGATAAACATAAAGGAATCCTGTTCATAAGAAATGGATCCTCAGAAGCTGAGCTGAGATTGGGTGGCAGCACCAGTGGTTGGGAGGCAGGGCTAGTGCTGGGCAGACTTCTATGGTCCATGCCCTGAAAATGGCAGATACAAATCAAGGTCAGGTATACATATAAAGTAGCACATATGAGTTTATCTTGTTGGGCAGACTGGATGGACCATACGGGTCTTTCTCTGCTGTCATCTACTATGTTACTATGTAAATGAGATCTCATAGGAGCCAGAGAGACAGCGGGGTGAGAAACTGAAGCACTTTGCAGCAAGTTTGACTGTTCCTGCTTCAGTAAGCAGGCCTTGTATAAGATCCATATAAACTCTGGAGAAAAGAAGGGTCCTGATGCAGCTGAATGCTCTGTCAGGCCCCAAGCCTGTAAAACGGTGGCTGTGCTCCCCGTGTAATCAGACAGAGGCTGCTCCAAATTGCCAGTCAGCCCCAACAAAATAACATTCTTCTGCATCACACTGTGCACTGGCCCTGCCGGAGAACCCAAAGACCTCGGCATATTTGGATGCTGTGCCAAACCCGAAGATATGCTGCCGTTGACCGCTTCCTCCTCATCCCTCGGGATTCCAGGTTTGGATGCACTGAAATGCCCCCACGCCAGTCAGCGGGTCTCAAAATGGGAACACCACTTAACTGCCTCAGCGGGAGTTGCCATTCACCCCGACTGTCACAAGCGCAGCTCACCGTGTCCCAAGCAGTGAGTCAGGATCTCTCTGCTGCGCTAAGTAGAACTTGCAGTTCTCCAAGTGGTTGTGAGTAAACTTTTAGTTGGACTTTCCACTGCCGGCTGCTCCCCTCAAGCTCACAGTCTCCACAAGTCTTACCACGAATGAGAAAGGCTCTAGATTGATACTCTGCCCCATGCGCTCCATCAAATCTCTTTCCTTCTCCTTGTTTTTTTTTTTTTAAGGTTGTACTGGAAAGGGAGAGCTCCACAGGAAACATGGGAGAGGTGAAGGGAGGGAAGAAGTAAATTTGTGGGGAACTAGAGACATCCAGGGATCAGAAGACACCAGAAATGACTCTCAAGCCACCCTCAAAAAAACTAGACCCGGAACACATCACTAAGATTCAGATGCTGTAAAGTGTGTCCATCCACCTGCTGGAGATAGAAAATACTGAGGAGCTGGACTGGATGCCAAGAGAGATGTCTCAGCTCAGTGTTCAGTCCTCTATCTCTACCTGCAGGTTGATGGACACAACTATCCCACAAGTTCTAGTATAGTGGGAAGCTTCATAATGGGGGAAAAATGTTTAAAAGAAGGGACACTAGTATGGACCTCTGTGGAACACCAAAATGGAATGGAAGAGATGGGGATGTGGACATAGACCCCACCTCTGAAATTCAGCTGGTGGCAGGCAGCGATTTGATGGCCCACTGCCAGCGTTCAACCTGGCTATTCAATGCTGGGCTGTTTCTGGTGACTGGCATTGAATATTCAGGTTTTTCAACACTGGCTAGCACACGACTGGTTAAGTTGATTCGGCCATAGCTTAGCAGGCAAAGATAGGCCTGCTTTTTATGCAGCCTTATTTGGCCGCTTAGCCTAGCCGGTTAAGTTCCGAATATCATGACTTAACTAGTCATGCCCCCCCCCCCCCCCCCCCGGAACACCCTCAACATCGCTGGTATTATTTTCGTTGCTAACCAGGTATTTTCAGTGGCAATAACCTATTAAATGCTGCTGGAAATGACTGGTTATCCGCCAACATGCAAGTTCACCGGTTGGAGGCCATTCCTGCCTAGTTAATGCACGTTGAATATTGGGCCCGGAGAGTGTAACAGAATATTTCTTCCATGTAAGAAAGACAAAAACCAATGAAGTACTGGCAGTGCTTTCAAGATGAGCAGTAAGAGAACATAGTCCATGAGATTGAATGCCATGGATAGGTCAAGTGAAACCACTAAGGCTGTCTTCTCATTTTCAAATGCCGAAGGGAGGTCAGCTAAGAAGGCAGCTAGAAGAGCTTTTGCACTATATCTTGGCCAGAAACCTGATTGTCATGGCTGCAAGACATTAGTCTCAACCACCCACTCTTCTAACTTGGATAGAATAAAGCAGAAATTAGAAATAGGAGTGGAGGAGTGCCCTAGTGGTTAAAGCACCAGTCTTGCAATCCAGAGGTGGCCAGTTCAAAACTCACTGCTGCTCCTTGTGATCTTGGGCAAGCCACTTAATCCTCCATTGCGTCAGGTACAAACTTAGATTGTGAGACAAATATCCAGTGTACCTGAATGTAACTCACCTTGAGCTACTACTGAAAAAGGTGTGAGCAAAATCTAAATAAATAAAATAAATAATCAATCAATCAATCAATCACTTCAGAAGGGTTAACATTGAGTTTTCTTCAAGATGGGGCATTACTATGGCTTTGCTTCCAACATGTAAGAAATATACCCAAAGTTGGACTAGGTTTAACAAGCTGCGTGGCTAGAAGTATCTATATACGAGAATGGAACAAAAAAAAAACGAACAAACACTGAACGCATGGAAACTAATTCGGAGAAAATACAAATACACCATAAAACAGACCAAAAGACTACATTACTAAACAATAATAGGACCAAGCTACAAAGACACACATAAACTCTTCAACCTTGTGAACAAACTGTTAGACACCACACCAGTTACAAACAACGGCAAAGATGTACCAGATGTGGACAACCTTGCGAAATACTTCAAGGAGAAAATTATACAACTACGACTCAAAATACCTGCCAGCCCTATTGAGTACGCCACAATTTTAGACTGTCTAGACCCAGAAGAAGGAACATACCCTGCAGACAGAACTTGGACCGAATTCGAAATACTATCTGAAAACCTCATCTCTGAAACTCTCAAAAGATATGCAAAATCACACTGCAAACTAGACACGTGCCCAAACAACCTCATGAAATCTGCTCCTCAACAATTCATAACAGACCTAATGAGCCACGTAAACTTCATGCTACAAAATGGACTTTTCCCAAAAGAAAAAGGAAAAATCTTACTCACCCCAATCCCTAAAGACACAAAGAAAAGCACAAGTGAAATAACCAACTACAGGCCAGTAGCATCCATACCTTTAATAACCAAAGTAACAGAAGGAATGGTAACCAAACAACTCACAAACTGTCTAAACAAACACTCAATACTACATGACGCCCAATCAGGATTCCGATCGAATCATAGCACAGAAACAGTATTAGTCACCCTTATGACCAAATTCAAACAGACAATTGCAACTGGCAACAACATACTCCTCCTTCAATTCGACATGTCAAGTGCCTTTGACATGGTTGACCACGGAATCCTATTACACATACTCGAATACTTTGGCATTGGAGGTAATGTCCTGAATTGGTTCGAAGGGTTCCTAACCCAACGTTCATATCAAGTCACATCAAATTCGACCACATCTAAGACATGGATACCTGAATGTGGAGTACCACAAGGATCACCACTCTCACCAACCATTTTCAACTTAATGATGATCCCTTTGGCAAAACTCCTATCAAACCAGAACCTTAACCCATACATCTACGCTGATGATGTGACAATATACATCCCCTTCAAACAGGACATTAACAAAATCATCAGCGAAATTGGTCAAAGCCTACACATCATGAACACATGGGCGGATGCATTTCGACTGAAATTAAATGCAGAAAAAACTCAATGCCTGATTCTCACCTCTCAATACAACACAAAAGAATTCACAACTATAAACACTCCAAACCTGAACCTTCAAGTCTCAGAAACGCTAAAGATCCTTGGAATCACCATCGACCGCCACCTAATGCTTGAAACTCATGCTAACAACACAACAAAAAAGATGTTTTACAGCATGTGGAAACTAAAAAGGATAAGACCATACTTCCCAAGATCCGTCTTTCGCAGCCTAGTGCAATCCCTTGTGCTCAGCCATTTGGATTATTGCAACTCACTATACGCAGGTTGCAAAGAACAAACACTGAGGAAACTTCAAACAGCCCAGAATACGGCAGCCAGACTTATCTTTGGAAAGCCAAAACATGAAAGTGCAAAACCATTAAGAGAAAAACTGCACTGGCTTCCACTCAAGGAACGCATAACTTTTAAAGTATGCACATTAGTCCACAAAATCGTTCACGGTGAAGCCCCAGCCTACATGTCAGAGTTGATAGACTTACCACCCAGAAATGCCAAAAGATCATCTCGAACCTTCCTTAACCTCCACTTCCCCAATAGCAAAGGCGTGAAATACAAAACGTTACACGTGTCAACCTTTTCTCACAAGAGCACGCAGTTTTGGAATACACTGCCGCGCAACCTAAGAACAACCAACGAGCAAGCTTCCTTCCGCAGATTATTGAAGACCCATCTTTTCGAACAAGTCTACGGAAAAAAACAAAACACATAAAGTCCATACTTACTGTTCACTAATGCATCGTACATTCATCTCAGAACTCCCACTTCCGTATTATCACATCACTCATACCTTTACTCACAGAAAGTTATATACCATATGACTTCATGTCTTTTTATCGTCCCTAAGCTACCATTGTTTCCTTCCAAAGTTGCAATGCCTATGTTCCATTATTACATCCTTTAACGACACCTCAATTGTTTCGCTTAACCCTGCATAATATAATCCCTAACTATCTGTAACAAATTGTATTTCCAACATTCAACTCATATTGTAAGCCACACTGAACCCGCAAAAAGGTGGGAAAATGTGGGATACAAATGCAATAAATAAATAAAAAAAATAAATATATTGTCATGAAGTAAGAGATCAACATGTAAGTTGAACTATTTGCCTTTTGATTCACCATGGGCTTTTTTTTTACCCATGTGATCTGATGCAACATGCTGCACGAACAAATGACAACCATTCTGCGTTTTCATTGAAATGTTGAATAAAAACAAATTTTGAGAGCTTAAGCATTCAATCACATTTTTATTTCTGAAGTGCAGGATTTATTTCCTTTCAAAACCAGCATCCGGACAAATCGAGCTGGCTCGAGGTTGCCAGGGAAATGGGAGTTCTACTATAATGCGGACATAAAAGAAAGTATTAAGTTTGTTAGCTGCTTTTTGTTTTGTTGCTTTTCCTTTAATAATGGAGTGGGGCCATTGCTCTTAAAAAAAAAAAAAAAGATAGAGGTGAAAAGCACCATTTCCCCAGTCAGAAGATAAGGGAGGACAGCCAGCAAGCCTGGCCATATTTCACACCCACAGGCTGATAAACTAACTTGGCTGCTCCGCTCTGTGCAGGGGAAGGAAAGCTCTGGTGCATCTTTCCAGGAGAATGCAGACTAAAGGGCCCCTTTTACCAAGCTGCGGCAAAAGGGGACTGGTGCTGGCATCAGCGCGTGCTTTACATGTGTGCCAAGGCCCCCTTTTACCGAAGCTGGTAAAAGGGAAGTCTCACTTTTCTACAGGAAATGGCCGTGCGATAATAAAGCACTTGCCGTGCTGCCATTTTTGGGGGGGGGGGAGCCCTTACCGCCACCTCAATGGATGGTGGTAAGGGCTCCCCCCCCAAAAAAAATGGCAGCACGACACTGCTCGATTACCGCCGGGTACACTTTGGCGCTACAAAAAAAATACATTTTTGTAGTGCTGGAAATCACGGTGCGCTAGGGGTGGGACGTACCACTGGGCTGCTGCAGTAGCCCGGCAGTACTTCCTGTACAGCGACCACTAAGCCCGTGTTGGGCTTCCCGCTGCTTAGTAAAAGGAGCCCAAAGTGTCTTCTTCCAGGACCCATCCAAGGAAATGGATCACTGTTTGAACAGTTGTGGGGGCTTTAATGTTTTAGGCATTCTCTTAGAAAACAAAGCAACACTACCCCTATATACAGATTGTATCTGTCCAGCTATCTGTGTGTGAGCCGTTTTTTTTAGAGCATATTCACTCTGCAGCTCCTCAGTATCTCTCCACTCTTATCTCTCCCTACACTCCTCCCCAGGAACTCCTTTCTTTGGGTAAATCTCTCTTATCTGCACCCTTCTCCTCCACTGCCAACTCCAGACTCTGTTCCTTTTATCTTACTGCACCATACACCTGGAATAGACTTCCTGAATCAGTGCATCAAGGTCCAGCTCTGGCCATCTTCAAATCTGAGCTAAAAGCCCACCTTTTTGATGCTGCTTTTAACTCTTAACCCTTATTTTATCATCCTCACTTTAATATTCCCTTATCTCTTGTTTGTCCTGTTTGTCTGTCCTGATTAGATTGTAAGCTCTGTCAAGCAGGGACTGTCTCTTCATGTTCAAGTGTACAGCGCTGTGTACGTCTAGTAGCGCTATAGAAATGATAAGTAGTAGTAGTAGTCTTTGGGATTCTAGAATCTTGCTACTCTTTGGGATTCTGGAATCTTGCTACTCTTTGGGATTCTGGAATCTTGCTACTCTTTGGGGTTCCGGAATCTTGCTACTCTTTGTGCTTATCCCTTATTTGTCCTGTTTGTCTGTCCTAATTAGATTGTAAGCTCTGTCGAGCAGGGACTGTCTCTTCATGTTCAAGTGTACAGTGCTGCATAAGTCTAGTAGCGCTATAGAAATGATAAGTAGTAGTAATAGTAGTACTTTCTGCATGAGAACATAAGAGTAGCCATACTGGTTCAGACCAATGGTCCATCTAGCCCAGTATCCTGCTTCTAGCATTGGCCAATCCAGGTCACAAGTACCTGGCAGAACCCCAAAGAGTACAACATTCCATACTACGAATCCTGGGGCAAGCAGTGGCTACCCCATGTCCATCTCCTCCAGAAACTTATTTTAAAAGTATTTCCATGTAATTTCATTGAGTGCCCCCTGGTCTTTGTACTTTTTGAAAGAGTGAAAAATTGATTCACTTTGATCTCTTCTATTCCACTCAGGATTTTGTAGATCTCAATCATATCCTCCCCCCCCCACCCCATCCATCTCTTTTCCAAGCTGAAGAGCCCTAACCTCTTTAGCCTTTCCTCATATGAGAGGAGTTCCAGCCCCTTTATCATTTTGAACCTTATCTTTTTTGAGATAAGCGATCAGAACTGAATGCAATACTCAAGGTGAGGTCTCGTCATGGAGCGATACAGAGGCATTATAGTATTCTTGGTCTTATTTTGCATCCCTTTCCTCATAATTCCTAGCATCCTGTTTGCTTTTTAGCTGCCACTGCACACTGAGCAAAAGATTTCAATGTATTGTCTATAACGACACATAGATCTTTTATTTTGAGTGCTAACTCCTCTGGTGGACCCCAGCATCAGATAACTATGATTTCCAGATCATTTATAAATATGTTAAATAGAACTGGTCCCAGTACAGATCCCTGTGGCACTCCACTATTCACCCTCCTCCATCGAGAAAAATGGTCATTTAACCCTACCTTCTGTTTTCTGTCCTTTAACCAATTCCTAATCAACAGAAGGACATTGCCTCCTATCCCATGACTCCTTAATTATTCTTAGAAGTGTCTCATGAGGAACTTTGTCAGAATTTTCTGAAAATCTAGATACACTATATCAACTGGCTCACTTGTATCCATATGTTTATTCATTCCTTCAAAGAAATGAAACAAATTGGTAAGGCAAGACTTCCCTTTGCTGAATCCACGCTGATTCTGTCTCATTTAACCACGTTTATCTACGTGTTATGTAATTTTATTCTTTATAACAGTTTCCACTATTTTGCCCGGCACTGAAGTCATGCTTACTAGTCTGTAATTTCCCGGATCAGCCCTGGAACCCTTTTTACAAATTGGCGTTACATTGGCCACCCTCCAAAATTGTACTGTGGACGATTTTAACAACAGGTTAAATCACTAATAACAAATCAGCAGTTTCATGTTTGAGTACTTTTAGTACCCTGAAGTGTTTGTCATCTGGTCCAGGTGATTTATCACTCTTAACTTGTCAATTTGGCTCAATACATTTTCCAGGCTCACAGGACGTCAGACTCACAGAAACAGAAGCCTGCGTGGCCGCGTTGCTGATCTGCAAGGGCAGGCTTCTACATGGAATGTTGCTAGTGGAGGAGTAGCCTAGTGGTTATTGTAGTGGAACATGGAATGTTGTTACTATTTGAGATTCTGGAATTTTGCTATTACTTGAGATTCTACATGAAATGTTGCTACTATTTGAGATTCTACATGGAATGTTGTTATTCCACTAGCAACATTCCATATTTAGATTGTGAGCTCTTTGAGCAGGGACTGTCTTTATGTGTTTGGTGTACAGCGATGCGTATGCCTTGTAGCGCTATAGAAATGATAAATAGTAGTAGTAGTAGTAGTAAGAAGTACTTCTCCCATTAAACTATACCTCTCCCTCGGGTTTTTGCATGTTTTTTTTTAAGCATCAGACTTATGTAGTTTGTAAGTCAGTGACTCCTGGGACTGTGCTGCTTTCATCAGTTTGGCCTGGAAGGTAATCATTTCCCGATAGTAATTTTCAAACAGCTTGCAAAGTTGCAAACTATATGGGTTCTTTAAACTTCCATTTTTGAGTGCAACCTGCGACATTCTAAAAGAGTTCCTGTCCTTTGCACCTGCGGTGAGGTGGAATGGAAGCCGGGCTCACAGGCTTATCGACCCTGTCCGTAACTTCAGCTGCATTTCTGGAGGGCACATTTCAGTCAGGTCATTTTATCCAGGTAAATGCATTTAAAAGCTACTCTCGTACTTTGAAGATTTCATAAAAGGACATTTTTACATTTTTTTTGTTAGCATTTCTAGGTCTTCTCAAATCCAATTCCCGCTTTCAATTAAGCTGTCAGTGGTCTAACTGTAAATTGCCATTTCCTTGGAAACTCTAATGGAAGTGAAATGTTAGACAATAGCATTGCAAATGTACAGCCAAAGTTATTTTCCCATTTTTAATATCTTCATTACATTTTCTTTTCTAATCTATATGGAATGTAAAGGGTACTCTGCAATTTTATCATCATACAAGTTTTCTAAGAAACAGGACTGGCTCAAGAGGTTGTGTCTCCCTTAGCCAACTTTTGCTTTTTGCACCTCCTTCCTGGGGACAATCACCTAGTATGGTCCCTGGCGTAAGTTAAATGCCAATGCCATCATTTAACTTTATATTTATATTCAGTGTCATTAACCATATAGGTTTTTATTTATTTATTTATTGCATTTATACCCCACATTTTCCCACCTATTTGCAGGCTCAATGTGGCTTACATAATACCGTGAGGCGTTAGTCACCTCCGGTGATAAAACAAATACAGAGTGATTTTATAGAGAATGAAATATATGCATTACAAGAAAACACAAGAGCAAACGGTCTGCAAGCTCCAAGATGGAAAACAAACGAAGCAGATCGAAAAAATAAAACAGTAATTTATTATTAAAACCTGAAGTTATATATACATAAATAGCCCGACACAGGCCATGTTTCGCCCGACAGGGCTGCTTCAGGGGCTATACAACAATCCTTTACTCACAAGTTTAATTGATAATATTGGATATGTGCTGAGATGAACTGAAATTTCATACATAGGAGATCACCTTGATTAATTTAGAAAAACAGCTCTATCAGAGATGCCAAAAGAGTATTGACATAATGTCAAACGATCAGTCTCTTATCTCTGATAGAGCTGTTTTTCTAAATTAATCAAGGTGATCTCCTATGTATGAAATTTCAGTTCATCTCAGCACATATCCAATATTATCAATTAAACTTGTGAGTAAAGGATTGTTGTATAGCCCCTGAAGCAGCCCTGTCGGGCGAAACACGGGCCTGTGCCGGGCTATTTATGTATATATAACTTCAGGTTTTAATAATAAATTACTGTTTTATTTTTGCGATCTGCTTCGTTTGTTTTCCATATATGCATTACAGACACATTAGAGAATCAAGAGAAGGAAGAAGAGTTATATAATGTTCAATGCAAGTTTTGGTTTTGTTGTGTTGCTGAGTTCAGGCACTTAAGTTGGATCAATAGGGTATGCCTTCTCGAACAGATCGGTCTTTAATGATTTCCGGAAGTTGAGGTGGTCCTGCATTGTCTTTATGGCTTTCGGTTGCAACACTGAACATACGGATTGTGTGATAACTATGCTGGCACTATAGTCTAGGCCTCCGATTTGACAGGCCAAAACTAAACATATAATTTACCCAGATGGTTACTCAATGTGGCCACTGTCCTGATAATTTTCTGGCACTCCCTCACTCCTCTCTTAACATGACCCACAAATATCAGGTCCTTTAGAGTATAAGTATTTAATCATATGGAGCATTCTCCCAGAAAAAAAAAAAATTCTGGTGTCACATCAGTGACAGCAACACAACCTTTCTCCACTGTCAGAAATTGTGTGGAGTAACAGAAAACCCTGCAAATGGACACCTAGGAGTATGCATCTCATGTCAGCACCAAGTCCAAGAACTCAAACTGTACCAAACCTACCTATGAAAAGTCGGCACCGCAAATATTCTCGACTACAAGAACACTTCCAGTTAGGAAAAGAGAATAAGTTGAACTACTACAGATTGCTACATTGAATCTACATGTTGCACATGTAAAACATAAGCCATTGCCTAGTAAAAAATAAGAAATGACAAATTCGAAACAAACACATAAGGAGACAAATAGTAAAATAAAATGGAATGCCCCAGAAAACAGAATGTGTGTGAACTGTGGAATACTGAAGAAAGAGAAACAGAAATGATTCTGATCTCTCTTTACCACTTATTGGTTTCCTCCTAGCTATTTTCCAGGATCCGATTTCCATTTTCTGTTTCTTTACACTTCCTCTCTTCTTCCATACTTTCCCTAAATCTCTTTCTGATGGTGATTCTTGTTTCTTCATTTTCTTTCTCCATTTCTTTCATCTGCCTTTTTATCTAACTATAGCTCGTTTAATGTGGACAAATGCGAAGCGATGCAGATTGGGAAGAATAATCCAAATCGTAATTACTTAATGCTAAGATCAACTTTAGGAGTCAGCACCTAAGAAAAAGATCTAGGTGTCATTGTAGACAATACACTGAAATTTTCCGCCCAGTGTATGGCGATGGCCAAAAAAGCAAACAGGATGCTAGAAATTATTAGGAAAAGGATGCAAAATAAGACGAAGAATATTATAATGCCTCTGTATTGCTCCGTGGTGTGACCTCACCTTGAGCATTGCATTCAATTCTTGTCTCCGCATGTTAAAAAAGATATAGTGGAATTAGAAAAGGTTCAAATAAGAGTGACTAAAATGATAGAGAAAGGAACTCCTCTCATATGAGGAAAGGCTTAAGAGGTTAGGAAAAGAGACAGTGAGGGGGTATGTGATAGAGGTTTATAAAGTACTTAGTGGTGTAGAACAGGCAAAATTAAATTGATATGTTACTCTTTCAAAAAGTGCAAAAGGACACTCACGGAAGTTATATGGTAATACTTTTAAAATGAACAGGAGGAAATATTTTTTCACTCAACAAATAGTTAAGCTCTGGAATTCATTGCCAGAGGATGTGGTAAGAGCGGTTAGTGTATCTGGGATTAAAAAAGGTTTGGATAAGTTCCTGGATGAGAAGTCCATAGTCTGCTATTGAGGTAGACATGGGGAAAGTCACTACTTGTCCCTGGGATCAGCAGCGTTAATCTTGCTACTTTTTGGGATTCTGTCAGATACTTGAGACCTGAATTGGCCACTGCTGGAAGCACGATACTGGGCTAGACGGACCATTGGTCTGACCCAGTATGGCTATTCTTATATTCTTAATTCATTCCTCCTTCTCCCCTCCTGTCCTCCCTTCCTACTTGTCACTATCTTCCCATTCCCCATCTCATTCTCATTCCTTCCCTACTCTCCTATCTTTCACTGATTTTCTAGTCAAGTTCCAACCTCATCTATCTTCTGAACATCCCCATGTGCCCAGTACCTGTCTTCCTGCTTCCTTCTTCCCTTTCTCAGCCTCTACCCATCTACTTCCTTCTTCAGCAGTCATTAACCTTGATTTTTCTCATCTTTACCCCAGCATACTTCCTTATACCCCTCCCTCTCAACCTTTCTCTATATGTGCCCTTCCTTCTTCCCTCCCCCACACAATTGTCCTCCTCTCTGTTGTTACTCCCTTAGCATCTCCTTTTCCTCCGAGCCTGACCCCAACATCACCCCTTTCAGTCCTAGAACTCGAACCCCAGCTTCAGTATCTGCAACAGCTCTCTTCTTGTCTTCCCCCCAAGTCCATATCAAGTCCTACCTCAGCATCAGTGCTAGACCCTTCCATTCCAAGTGTCCCCGTCATCAACCTCCGCCCTAAAAGAGCTGGAGTAGAGAAGACACCTAACAGTTAGAGCAGTGGACTGAGAACCTGGAAAACAGGGTTCTGTTTCCACTGCACCTGCTTGTAACCCAGGGCAGGTCACTTAACGCTACAATGTTCCAGGTATTAAAAAAAAAAATCTTAGTTTGTGAACCCACTAGGGATAGAGAAAGTACCTGTATTTAACATGTAAACCACTTTGGTTGTACCACAGAAAGGTGGTATTTCAAATGCATTGCCATACCCATATTAGGATCAATACTTAAACACCTGGATTCTATAAAGGTCACTGAAATTTGTACACAGGTCCATTTTATGCAGTGAGATCTACTTACTAATAATGGGGGTTAATAGTAAAATAACCCTTCTTATTGGTATCCCATGTTGATAACTTTCCCCCTTACAGAAAAAAAGAAATGTCTCTAAAAATGGAAATCACTGCTATATGTAGCAACAGTGAGTCACATATAGGGCAGTCAAGCTATTGTGACATCACTGATGAGTACTACTACTACTATTTAACATTTCTAAAGTGCTACTAGTGTTACACAGTGCTGTACAATTTAACATAGAGGGACAGTCCCTGCTCAAAGAGCTTACAACCTAAAAGACAAGTGAACAGTCAGTCCGATAGGGGCAGTCAAATTGGGGCAGTCTGGATTTCCTGAACGGTAAGAGTTAGGTGCCGAACGCAGCATTGAAGAGGTGGGCTTTAAGCAAAGACTTAAAGATGGGCAGGGAGGGTGAGGTTGGCTCTTAGGCATTGGTGGACTGAAGCATTATGACATCACAATATCAGCCCTGGTTACCAGAGACACAAACTCCTCACACTAAGGGGGGATGTTATCAACATGGACTACTGTTGTTATTTTACCACTAACTCATGCTATCTTAGCACAGGTCCCATTTTATGCAATAAGACCTGGCTACTAATAACTAGAATTAACAGTAAAATAACACGTCTTAGTAGCCCGTGTAGATAACTTCCCTCTTTAATTAAAAAAAAAAAAAGAAACAGTGCGACAAGGCGGTGGCAGTAGCTAGAAGATTGCTAGGCTGTATAGAGAGAGGAGTGACCAGCAGAAGAAAGGAGGTTTTAATGCCCCTGTATAAGACGTTGGTGAGGCCCCACCTGGAGTATTGTGTTCAGTTTTGGAGGACGTATCTTGCGAAGGATGTTAAAAAAATGGAAGCGGTGCAAAGAAAAGCTACGAGGATGGTATGGGATTTGCGTTCCAAGACGTATGAAGAGAGGCTTGCTGACCTGAACATGTACACCCTGGAGGAAAGGAGGAACAGGGGTGATATGATACAGACGTTCAAATATTTGAAAGGTATTAATCCGCAAACGAATCTTTTCCGGAGATGGGAAGGCAGTAGAATGAGAGGACATGAAATGAGATTGAAGGGGGGCAGACTCAGGAAAGATGTCAGGAAGTATTTCTTTACGGAGAGGGTGGTGGACGCTTGGAATGCCCTCCCGCGGGAGGTGGTGGAGATGAAAATGGTAACGGAGTTCAAACATGCGTGGGATATGCATAGAGGAATCCTGTGCAGAAGGAATGGATCCTCAGAAGCTTAGCTGAAATTGGGTGGTGGAGCAGTTGGGGGGAAGAGGGGGTGGAGGTTGGGAGGCGAGGATAGGGGAGGGCAGACTTATACGGTCTGTAACAGAGCCGGTGATGGGAGGCGGGACTGGTGGTTGGGAGGCGGGAAATACTGCTGGGCAGACTTATATGGTCTGTGCCCTGAAAAGGACAGGTACAAATTCAAGGTAAGGTATACACATATGAGTTTGTCATGGGCAGACTGGATGGACCATGCAGGTCTTTTTCTGCCGTCATCTACTATGTTACTATGTTACTATGTAAATGGAAATCACTGCTATATGTAATAAAAGTGAGCCTAAGTGTGGGACAGTCAAGCCATTGCGACATCACTGATGAGGTCGGCTCTTAGGCATTGGTGGAATGAGGCCTTATGACATCACAATATCAGTTCTGGTTTCCAGAGACTGAAACTCTTCACACTAAGGGGGGAAGTTCTCAGTGTAGGTTACCATTAACATGTGTTATTTTACCACTAACGTGCTATTTTAGCACAGGTCCCATTTATGCAGTGGCGATCCTAGGTCGGCTGCCACCCAGGGCGGATCGCCGCTGTTCTCCCTCCCCCCGGGTGCAGCGGCGTCTGTCCCCCCCAGGGTGCAGCACAACCCCTCCCCCCCGGCGCAATGACACCCCCTCCCCGGCGCATCAAGTCCCCCCCCCCGGGTGCATTCTTGGCTGCTGGAGGGTGCAGAGAGCAGCCGCGCGCCTGTTGGCTCTGCTGGCTCCCTGTTCCCTCTGCCCCGGAACAGGAAATAACCTGTTCCGGGGCAGAGGGAGCAGGGAACCAGCGGAGCCGACAGGCGAATGGCTCCTCTCTGCACCCTCCAGCAGCGTGCACCCGGGGCGGACCGCCCCCACCGCCCCGCCCTTGCTACGCCATTGCATTTATGCAATGATAACTACAAATAACTGGGGTTAGCAGTAAAATAATACATCTTAATGATAGTTCACATTGATATCAGTTCCCTTTCTCAGGCACTTACATTCGTGCCAACCTTAGAAGCCTATAGGGCTCATTTTCAATGCACTTAGACTTACAAAGTTCCATCGATTACCATTTCTGAAAGAGAAAAACGTCCAAAAAGAGTCAGAAAACACCATTTGGATGGATTTCTTCTCGAAACATCGAAGTCGGTATTTTGAAAACTTGTTTTGCAGACTTCTATCTATGCATTTCATCTGCCGTGTGTCCAGATCACAATGGCGCATGTTGGGGGTGTTTCGAAGGTGGGATGAGGGTGGGCTTAGGGAGTGCTTAACATTTGGATGTTTTAAAGCCATAATAAAGCAAAACCAAAACGTCTAGGCTAAGAACTTCAACTTTTTGGTCTAGACCTGTTTTTCTAACAAATAAGACACAAAACGTTGCCCTAAATGATCAGATGACCATTTGCAGGAATCAGGGATGACCCCTTTATCCCCCCAGTGGTCACTCACTCCCTCCCACCACCAAAAAATGAAAATAAAAATATTGATCACCAGAGTGTTTTATTAGGCTGAAATCCTAAAATAAATATTTATCTGTACCTACTACTGATCTGCTTTGCTTGTTTCCACATTGAGGTTTGTACCTTGTCTGCGTTGTTGTTTTTTGGGGACCATCTCTATTGTAGTGGTGAACAGTTGGGAGTAGTGTGTTTTGAGTGTGTGTTGGAGGGCTTAGAAGACAAGATAAGAGAGCAACGGTGAGATGTGTACCTGGGAGCATGTATATGAAGTACACAACAATGCCACCTAGCGTGCCCCATTGCTTTCCTGGGATGTCTGGGGGACCAGTATGCTAAAAATGCTGGCCCCTCCTACATCCCAATGGCTTGAATTTGTGTATTTTTAACTTGAATGGGTTTTTTAAATGACCTAAAATATAAACACACATAGAACACTTTGTTCAACATTGTATTTTTGAGAATGAGTATATTTCCTATACAGATTTGGTACGTTTAGCGCAAAATGTCCAAAGTCCGACTTAGACGTCACATCGAAAATGCCCCCCCTAGGTCACTTTTGGGCTCATTTTCGAAAGAGAAGGGCGCCCATCTTTTGACACAAATCGGGTGATGGGCGTCCTTCTCACAGGGTCGCCCAAATCAGCATAATTGCTGGGCGCCCTCAACTGCTTTCCGTCGCGGGGACGACCAAAGTTCCCAGGGGCGTGTCAGCCAGCCTCAAATGTCATACCCAGCTCCTTGACAGCAGTATGCAGGTCCCTGGAGCAGTTTTAGTGGGTGCAGTGCTGAATATTAACCGATTAAGTTGCCGTGGACAAAACTGAAACCGGATATTCAATGCCAGTTGCCGGAATGACTATCCAGTCTGATCACCAGCATCAGGCAGTCACCGCATAGCCCAATGCCAGCTGAATATCAGGGGGAAAAAAACCTATCGACTCAGTGTATCTTAAAAACAATCAAACGGCTAAGAATTATTTATCAAAGATGCCCCTGTTTTGTTTACATTCTGATATAAATCTGTGAAACAGGAAAGGAAGAGGTTTTCCAATAGGAGAACAGGTAAAACTTTGAAAAGGCTAAGTCATTTATTAATTACAAAATCATACAATTCTGTTTCTGATGTTACTGTCATGTACTTTCCACGGATACAATATCGGGCCACTGAAGATTAGATTATCAGAAGGACATACAAGCAGTCTTAAAATTGGATGTGATGTCTCCTGCAGAGGCAGAGCATTTCTTGAAGTGCGGTGATCAATCAGGGTTTGTCTTTCAAAGGAAAAGGGAAGGCTGATAAACATAGAAAAGGGGAGATTTCTGTATCGTCTGTATTTCTTTGTAATATTTGTCTGTTTATCTCTTGATGTTATTATTTCATACGTTATTTTGGATTCTGTGCTGGGTCCGTTGCTTTTTAATGTATTTATAAATGACCTAGAGATGGGAATAACTAGTGAAGTAATTAAATTCGCCGATGACACAAAATTATTCAGGGTCGTCAAGTCGCAGGAGGAATGTGAACGATTACAGGAGGACCTTGCGAGACTGGGAGAATGGGCGTGCAAGTGGCAGATGAAGTTCAATGTTGACAAGTGCAAAGTGATGCATGTGGGTAAGAGGAACCCGAATTATAGCTACGTCTTGCAAGGTTCCGCGTTAGGAGTTACGGATCAAGAAAGGGATCTGGGTGTCGTCGTCGATGATACGCTGAAACCTTCTGCTCAGTGTGCTGCTGCGGCTAGGAAAGCGAATAGAATGTTGGGTGTTATTAGGAAGGGTATGGAGTCCAGGTGTGCGGATGTTATAATGCCGTTGTATCGCTCCATGGTGCAACCGCACCTAGAGTATTGTGTTCAGTACTGGTCTCCATATCTCAAAAAAGATATAGTAGAATTGGAAAAGGTACAGCGAAGGGCGACGAAAATGATAGTGGGGATGGGACGACTTTCCTATGAAGAGAGGCTGAGAAGGCTAGGGCTTTTCAGCTTGGAGAAGAGACGGCTGAGGGGAGATATGATAGAAGTGTATAAAATAATGAGTGGAATGGATCGGGTGGATGTGAAGCGACTGTTCACGCTATCCAAAAATACTAGGACTAGAGGGCATGAGTTGAAGCTACAGTGTGGTAAATTTAAAACGAATCGGAGAAAATTTTTCTTCACCCAACGTGTAATTAGACTCTGGAATTCGTTGCCGGAGAACGTGGTACGGGCGGTTAGCTTGACGGAGTTTAAAAAGGGGTTAGATAGATTCCTAAAGGACAAGTCCATAGACCGCTATTAAATGGACTTGGAAAAATTCCGCATTTTTAGGTATAACTTGTCTGGAATGTTTTTACGTTTGGGGAGCGTGCCAGGTGCCCTTGACCTGGATTGGCCACTGTCGGTGACAGGATGCTGGGCTAGATGGACCTTTGATCTTTCCCAGTATGGCACTACTTATGTACTTATGTACTTATGCACCTAGAAGTGAATGATGGAATAAAGAAATTTTAAATAAATAAGTTACGAAAATCTTATAGTGGACTATTATTGTGGATATTGTATACAGAAGAAGTTCTGACCAGAACATTTATCACTTCAAGAATCATTCACAGCGTAAAATGCCAATTGATTTGCATATTATTCTGTGTTACTATTATTTATTTATTGGGATTTATCAACCGCCTTTATGAAGAGATTCACCCAAGGCAGTGCATAGCAGGTACAGTTTAACATCAAATTTATAATTTTGTTAACAGCATAACAGTAGTAAAAATTTGCCAAATACAAACATGAAAAATACCCCTCCCCCCGATTACTAAGCCGTGTTAGAGACTGCCTTGTGCTAATACCGATACAGCCCATTCACTTTGGCTTAGGAAACAGGACCCAAAATACAAATATTTAACAGCACTGAAATTCAAATAACATAGATATAATATGATGTCAGCATAATACTAACGAAACATCTAATAAGCATTAGAACATTCAACTAACATAGATATGATGCTAATGATTTTCTACAATACAGTCAAAGACAAATGGGGTTCACACTCTCCACAGGAACGGAACACAACAGTAAAGGGGTGGAAAGGACCCAAAATCAAATGATCAGTCAGCCACACAAGGGTAAGATGCTCCGAAAGAACCCTTTATTCAGACCCAACATGGTCCGTGTTTTGGCTAGAACAGCCTTTTTCAGGGGTCAATCTATTGGTGATCAGTAATATGTTAATTGATTGATGGAGCATTTAGATACGGCTGAAATGACTCAGGCAGCTCAGGTCCACGATCTTAGACCGAAACCTCATCCTGCTGCAGTGCCGGGTGCCCTGATACCCTCGCCGCTCTACAACACTCAGTACCCCCGGGCTGTCCCTAACACTGCTACCTATGCATGCAGTAGAGAGAAGAGAACCAGTACCATGTAGCCGAGGGGCCAAATGCAGATATATAAACTTGGATTTGGTATATATAAAAAAAAACCACGGAGGGATTCAGTGATTGAGAAGCTCAATCACCCATAGAGATTTCAAAATGTATTGGGTCTCATTCTGGGTGAGTTAATACTCTGAGAATCCTCCTAAAAACTGAAAGATTTATTATAGTCATTATGGAGTCTGTCCTGGTGATTTAAGGGCGGACTAGAAGGGATACCAAGCTGCCACCTTATTATATGTAGCCATATCTTTGGATTCTGGCTTGTGTGCGTTTGTGAATAATCACCAGAACATTTTGGGATCATTTGTTATAAAATTGATATATAGATGGGGGCAAGATGGGTGGTACAGAGTCAGGGATAAGTAAATGGGTGGCTAAACTTGAGGCAAGTTCTTTGTATAGTTAAACAAGATATAAGGAACTGGTCTAAGGTACAGTGTGTTGCAAGCTAGTCCAGGTGCAGAAGATGTGTATAATCAGTCACCCTATGTATTAAAGGCTTAGGAGAAGAGCCAGGTTTTCACCTGCTTCCTGAAGTAGAGGTAGTCTCGAGTTATAAGTAGCCCCTCTGGGAGTAAATTCCAGAGTGTGAGGGCTACTCCTGAGAAGGCTCGGTGGCAGGTATCACATCGTATAATTTATTTTGATGAAGGTACAGATAGTGATGATCCTTGACAGAACCTTAGGGGTCTCAACGGTGTGTAATGGGCTAACTTATTCTTTAAGTACTCTGGCCCATTTTGTCTGAAAATCAAATTCAGAGTTTTAAATTTAGCCCTGTAAGGCACTGGTAGTCAGTTTTTGCAGGAAGGGTGTGATGTGGTCACGCCGCTTACATAGCGTTACCATATGGCTCCATAAAAAGGAGGACACATTGATCCAGTCTGGGTTTTGCTTCCACAATGGAAGTAAAACCCAGACTGGCTCAATCTGTCCTCCTTTTTCTGGAGCCATATGGTAACCCTACGCTTACAGCCGTCTATGGGTCATGCTGCAGCATTCTGAATTAGTTGTAGCTGATACAAACTCTTTTTGGTTTGGCCAGTGTACAGAGTATTACAGTAGTCTAGTCATGATGTTATCATGGTGGACCACTGTGGTCAGACTTGTCTTTTCTGTATATGGAGAGAGATTTCGTAGCTGCTGTAGGTGTTAAAGACAATTTTTAAAGGTTGTTTGAATTTGTGGGATTAGAGTGAGTGATTCCTGACTTGTGATTTTACGGGTTGTTCATACTTCCCAAAAGTCAGGTATTTATCCACTTTTGTTAGGTACCAAAGAATCTCTGTTTTGCTTGGGTTCAGGCAGAGTTTGTTGTTGTTTGCCCATTGCTGAGTTGCGGTTAGGCAGGCAGTCAGTTTACTCAGAGCTGTGGATAGATCTAGTTGAGTGGGCATGAGTAGTTAGTTGCATATCATCGGCATAGATGTAGAATTTGGTGTCCATTGACCGAAGCAGCTCAGCCAGAGGCTTGAGGTAGATATTAAATAAAATGGGAGAGATTATGGATCCCTGTGGCATCCCACAGTCCAGTACCCAAGGTAATGATGTGCTGTTGCTGAACAGAACTGATTGTTGTCTGTCTGACAAATAGGATTTGAAGCAAGTAAATACTGTTTCTACCAGTCTTGTAAGCATGATATTATGATCCACAGTGAGAAATCCAGCAACACTGGTATGAGGCAGATCCCCTGTCACGGTACCTGTGCAGATCATCAAGAAGGGACACAAGAACCATCTCTGTTCCGTGCCCAAGTCTGAAGCCAGATTGACATGGTTCTAGCCAGTTACTTTCAATTAGACAGTCGTTGAATTGAATGCATACTGTCTGTTCTAAGAAACAGCAAGGCAAACGATCCGCAAACTCCAGCGTCAGTGTTATGTTATGGTACAGGCGTGCCGTTTGTGATAAGTAAGGTCGTTCCTCACTTGTAGGATTACGACCCATGCTGGTTTTTTCACGATTTTGATGAAATTGATCAGCATCTACTGTTGGAATACATTACGACTTTTTCCACAAGCATCCTATAATACAGTTCATTCAATAGCCCCTGACGCAGCCCTTCCGGGCGAAACACGGCCTGTGTCGGGCAATTTTTTTACACCACCAATAAAGTTTATTTATATCTATTACTGATCTGCTTGACTGTCTGTTCAATACATTTTGCCAAGAAAGGAATGTTACAAACTGAACAGTAGTTTTCGAACTTGTTCTGGTCAGGGGAGCTCTGTTGCAGTAGGGGACACATCGCAGCTCTTTTTAGTGTTGCTGGCAGCTGCCCTTTCATAAGAGAGGAGTAAACAATTCTAGTGGCCCATTCCACGAGGCCTATGCTCACTCTTTGAACTATTTTTTCTAAGCCTGGGTCAAGAGGGCAGGTTGAGGCCTTAGACCTTTAAAGATTCTTTCAAGAGCTTCCTCTGTGACCTGGTTGAATGAGTCTCAGAGGGATGTGCATGGTGGGGAAGAGGGAGTGTTCTCTTCGTTAGCTGGTGGGAGCTTTGATGGGACTGTCTGTAGATCCAGATGGAGTCCTTTAATTTTATTGGTAAAGTATGTGGCAAAATCATTCCTGGTTAGTTGTGACTGGGAAGTCTGGTTCTGTTGGGTTTTATTTTATTTTTGTTACATTTGTACCCCGCACTTTCCCACTCATGGCAGGCTCAATGCGGTGGGCAATGGAGGGTTAAGTGACTTGCCCAGAGTCACAAGGAGCTGCCTGTGCCGGGAATCAAACTCAGTTCCTCAGTTCCCCAGGACCAAAGTCCACCACCCTAACCACTAGGCCACTCCTCCAGTAGGTCGTTTGCTATTTTAAATAGTTGCTTGGTTGAGTTTGCAGATTGTTCAATGTGTTGAGAGAAATATTGATTCTTCTAACTGCCAGACTGCACTTTATAGGGCCTTCTTGGTCTTCATTCCCAAACCCTGAAGGCCACAATCAGGTAAGGTTTATTTATGTATTTATTGGGGTTTATTGACAGGGATTTGACACAGCAAACTGACTTTTTATTTATGGACTCCTGAAGAAGAAGTGAAACGAGGCTCGTTGGGTCCTTTACATTCTGCTTTTCATTGTGACTATTTCCCTGAACATTGAACTTTTTACAAGTGTTGCAGATAAGTCTTTTGAATTAGTACAAGACTTATTTAATTGATTCTATTCAAATATTTATATATGAACGTTGTATGTTTTGTTGTTTAGTTGGGCACATTGTATGAACTCTGGTTTTTTATTTATACATCACAGAGTGCGACTTGACACATTTTGTTTAGTGGAACCCGGGGATGTAAATAACGATGACTAACATGTCGGCAACTTGTAATCGAGTCCTGCAACTGCTGTTATCACATAAAGCACTGTTAAGTACCTTAGTCATTTCTAATGATACTGAGGGTCCACATTTTAATCACATATTTATATCCTTTGTTATAGTGTCTCATCGCCCCTTTGGTTGTATCTCACAGACGGGAAAGAGCTATTTAGTTTAGTCATTTTGTATCTCTTTCAAGAGTTTAAGATTGTATGGAATTTTTCTAAGAAGTTATCAGCAGTCAGATATTTCATGTCTCGAATTTCCTTCCCAACTTTGGTTGAACCTTCTGTTTTATGTAATCATTAATAGAAAATTTGATTAGAAAATGATCAGTGCATGATAGGGATGTTATCTTGATGCCTCCAGCCTTGTGTTCAAAGATATCGACCCCACTGCGGAACACCAAATCTAGCATATGGTCCTTTTCATGGGTTGGAGATTTGATAACCTGAGTAAATCCTGGTGCTTCCATCATATCAAGGAAGGCAGCAGTGGTGGTATCTGGAGTTTCAATGTGTAGGTTAAAGTCTCCCATGATCAGTAACCTAAGGTAGCTCAGGGTTACTTCAGTTACCAGATTCAGCAGTTCTTGCACAGGTGACGTGTTGTTGCGAGGTTCTCTGTAGACCATCAGCAACCACATTGGTTCCTTATTTCCCAGCAGGATTAGGAGGCATTCTGACTCAGACAGGTGGGGGATGGACACTCTATGCAGTTTGATTGTCTCTCGGATCAGGACTGCTACCCCTCCACTCAGCTTCCCTTGTCTTGGTTGGTGCAGGATAGTGAATCTTGTAGGGCATAGTTTAGCCAATGGTACTTCTCCACTTTCATCCAGCCAGGTCTCAGTTATTCCCAAGATGTCTAGGTGGTATTCACTGATGACATCATGGACCTACATTTGCTCCGCTCCTAATTTAGGTGTCGGCAGGTTTTACTTTGCAGGACGTCAGACTCACAGAAACAGAAGCCTGCGCAGCCTTCTACATGGAATGTTGCTAGTGGAATAGCAACATTCCATGTAGAATCTCCAATAGTATCTATTTTATTTTTGTTACATTTGTACCCTGCGCTTTCCCACTCATGGCAGGCTCAATGCGGCGGGCAATGGAGGGTTAAGTGACTTGCCCAGAGTCACAAGGAGCTGCCTGTGCCGGGAATCGAACTCAGTTCCTCAGTTCCCCAGGACCAAAGTCCACCACCCTAACCACTAGGCCACAGTTGTTTACTTAATTACATCTCACAGTATTAATTTGTATATGATTATATTGGCAAGGAGGAAGCATAGCATATAAACCCCCACCATAACCAAAAGGTGCATGAATACTGAAATGCATAGTTGCTTTTTAGCACTCTCTGTGTGGAGTGGGTGGAGTAAAAGAAAAAGAATATAGTTACATAGCAGCAAGGTTTCACGATTTAGTTTCTTAATGCATGCATTTTAATAGAAAAGTACCCATGGATATTGCATGGTATATCAGTGAACATGATTCAAAATTCAGTTGAAATTTCAGAAAATCATGTAACACCTCTGTTGGATGCCCTACACGTTTTGCCAGTGCAGGCAGGGGTTATTTTTAAAGTACTCTGTTTGGTGTTTAAGTTTATGGATGGCTCTTGCCCTAAAAGTAGTTCCCAGTTGGTGAATATATTAAAGTTTAGGGCAAATTTCAGGAGTTGTAATAACTTGATGTTAGCTTTTCCTTCAGTTAAGGGGGGTATGGCTTAAAACTATTTTCTCTTAATCTTTTTTCTTTGCCGCTGTCCAGCATTGGAACAATCTTCCTTCTGAATTTCGTTCAATGACAAATTATGTTCTATTTCGTAAAGCTTTGAAAACGTATTTGATTACTAGGTTATGAGGTTTTTATTGTTTTTCTCATAAGTTTTACTCTTGTTTTGAGTTGTTAACTTTTTCTGATAGTTTGTTATCACTGTTTACTTTGTTCACAAATGTGTATCTCACCTTGAATCTTGATTAAGAGAGTTGGTGTCTACCAAGTCCTTATTAACATAACATAAAAATAACATCAATCTGTAAATAAGAATTCAAGATTCATGCCTTGAATTATAAGCTGAGATCGGCTGCGCTCAAAAAGAATCCTTCCGCCTTTGTTTATTAGTTTAAATAATTCTTTAAATAATATTTCTTTGATCTTGGATCCAGTGTTGTGGTCTAATAATGTAGGAAAAAAAGGAGGGGAAATTTTTTTTCTTTTTCTTTTTTAATTTCTTGAGTGATGTAATATTGAATTCTCTCCCTTTTCTGTATTTCTGATTTTATGTATATGCATAAATGATAATGTAAAATGATAAAAAATAAAAATAAGATCTCAGGTGGAGAACAATGGTATGAATGCTCATACATCTTGAAATTGTTCAACTACAACAAAACCAACAGCATAAATCATGACTTTGAAGAATAAGAAACCAGTAGTTCAGTGGAGGAGTAGCCTAGTGGTTACCCCCCCCCCCCCATGCATCACCCCCCCAGGTGCATTCTTACCTGCTGGGTACAGCCGCGCAACAATCGGTTCTGCTGGTTCCCTGCTCCCTCTGTCCCGGAACAGGAAGTAACCTGTTCCGAGGCAGAGGGAGCAGGGAACTGTATGGCTGCTTTCTGTACCCCTCCAGCAGCATGCACCCGGAGTGGACCACCCCCCACTGCCCCGCCCTTGGTACACCACTGTGCAGTGGACTTTGATCCTGAGGAACTGGGTTCAATTCCCATTGCAGCTCCTTGTAACTCTGGGCAAGTCTCTTAACCCTCCACTCCCAGGTTCAAATAAGTACCTGTATATACTATATAAACCACTTTCTAACCTATTTGAGATTCTTTGTGGAATGTTGCTATTATTTGAGATTCTACAGAGACTGTTGCTAGTGCAGGAGTAGCCTAGTGATTACTGCAGTGGACTTTGATCCTGGGGAACTGTATTGGGCAATCAAGCCATTGTGACATCACTGATGAGGTTGGCTCTTATTGGTGGAATGAGTGGAGGAGTAGCCTAGTGGTTAGTGCAGTGGACTTTGATCCTGGGGAACTGTATTGGGCAATCAAGCCATTGTGACATCACTGATGAGGTTGGCTCTTATTGGTGGAATGAGTGGAGGAGTAGCCTAGTGGTTACTGCAGTGGACTTTGATCCTGTGGAACTGGGTTTGATTCTCACTGCAGCTCCTTGTGACTCTGGGCAGGTATAAGTACCTGTATATACTATTTATTTGTTACATTTGTATCCCACATTTTCCCACCTATTTGCAGGCTCAATGTGGCTTACATAGTACCGGAAAAGCGTTTGTCGTTTCCGGTGTGAACAAATACAATGTGATTTTGTGATAAGGTGTAATTTAAATGGCAAAGTCACAGTAATAGTCCTAAGGTGGGAGAGTAGCGTTGTGTTCATACATGCTTTGGTTTTCTTGTTTAGCCAAGGTCAGTTCTTTAGGTTGGATCGAGAGGGTATGCTTTTTTGAACAGGGTGGTTTTTAGTATTTTCCGGACGTTTAGATGGTTGTAGGTCGCTTTTAAGGCTTTTGGTAGTGCGTTCCACAATTGTGTGCTTATATAGGAGAAGCTGGATTCATAGGTGGATTTATATTTAAGACCTTTACAGGGTAGGTTTAGATATGATCGTGTTGAGTCGGCAGCGTTTCTGGTTGGTAGGTCGATTAAGTCTGTCATGTACCCAGATGCTTCGCCATAGAGAATTTTGTGGACCATGGGGCAGATTTTAAAGGCAATGGGTTCTTTGATTGGGAGCCAGTGTAGTTTTTCGTGGAGGGGTTTTGCACTTTCAAATTGCGTTTTTCCAAATATGAGCCTGGCTGCTGTGTTTTGAGCAGTCTGCAGTTTCTTTAAGGTTTGTTCTTTGCATCCTGCATAGATTCCATTGCAGTAGTCAAGGAGGCTTATTACCATTGATTGTATCAAGTTGCAAAAGGTATCCCTCGGGAAGTATTGTTTCACGCGTTTGAGCTTCCACATTGAGTGGAACATTTTCTTTGTGGTGGATTTTGCTTGGCTCTCCAGTGTAAGGTTGTGGTCTATTATGACGCCGAGGATTTTCAGGTGTAAACTGCTTTGTACGTAGTTGGAAAAAAACACAGCAAGGTGATATATTAAGTCCCATTCCCCTTCCCTAGTCATCATTCAACTCACAACTGGAAAGGAAGTTCTGTGTTAGAACATGAGTAGCCATACTGGGTCAGACCAATGGTCCGTCTAGCCCAGTATCCTGCTTCCAACAGTGGCCAAGCCAGGTCACATGTACCTGACAGAATCTCATGAGTAGCAAGATTCCGTGCTACCAATCCCAGGGCAAGCAGTTGCATCCCCATGTCTGTCTCAATAGCAGACTATGGACTTTTCCTCCAGGAACTAGTCCAAACCTTTTTTAAACCCAGATACGCTAACCACTCTTACTACATCCTCTGGCAAAGAGTTCCAGAGCTTAACTATTCATTGAGTGAAAAAAATATTTCCTGCTCTTTGTTAAAGGAAGGAATGGTTTCACCCAATGACTGCACAGTAGAAGCTTGCAGAGACTCAGTGTAGTTCTGCAGCAGAAGGAAATTGATGCACAGTCATGATGGTTGGAATGTGCTCTTGGACAGCTCTGTTGGTCATGTGCAAAGCCTCTGCATTGAGAATGCCTAGGGCATGAGGGAACTGATAACATAGAGGAAGCCATCTATTGAAGTCCCACACCACCTTTCTTTCATAAGGGAAGCTTTGATTGAATTTATTTTGATTTTGCTCACACCTTTTTCAGTAGTAGCTCAAGGTGGGTTACATTCAGGTGGATTGGATATTTCCCTGTCCCACGAGGGCTCACAATCTAAGTTTGTACCTGAGGCAATGGAGGGTTAAGTAACTTGTCCAAGATCACAAGGAGCAGCAGTGGGATTTGAACCAGCCACCTCTGGATTGCAAGACCGGTGCTCTAACCACTAGACCACTCCTCGAAAGTTTGCAAATGAATAGAGCACGGGGAAGTAGACTCCATTTAATGCTGCTCTGCGTCTGGACCTTCTAGGCCTCTGCGCATGAGGGAGATATTCGCCTGACATGGCGACGGAGGCAATCCTCTCATGACTTGGGTTGTCTAGTACACTATCATGACAGACAGGAAGTCACAAAGGCGGTCGCTGGGATGATTCTGTCATTTCTTTGAGCTATTGCCATGACCATACAGAACATGCAATTTTTCAGGTCATGACTGAGGACTTTGCCATCCAAAGCAGAACACATCTACGTCCTCAAGGTGGAGGTTTCCACACAAAGGGAGCATAAGCAAAGAGATGACATTCCAAAATAAATAAATAAAAACAAACAAAAAAGACCTAAGAAATTAGTTACAGTACTTGAAGGACAAATAGCATCAAAAACTTTGACCTAACACTGAAAAACGTACATGAAAATAAAAGAAGTTTTGTTGGCAGAGCTTTGTCATAGGATCCTTCAAGACTGAGGTGGTTTAGCTATGTCATAGCTTCGATGTTTACGTCCATCTTAAGCTAAGTACAATACAGATTTTAGTACTGTTTGTGCAGATGGAAATATATCAACTTTAAGCCACGATCGTTTTCAGCATAATAGCCAATAGGAGATAGAAAAACCGAGTATGCAATGTTTCATTTACAAGTTGAAGTGAAAACAGACGGTACTTTAAGTTCTGTGATACTTTCAATATCCTACTAGGTATAGATATTTTTCAGTCTTTGAATTTCAATATAGTATTGCTTTTTTAAGCACTCAAATCATATAGTTATCACCCCTCCTTCCGTTTTTTTACTACAGACTTTTTCTTCCGTTATTAAAGTTTTTTTGGGAAGTTTTTTACTCTGTAGTTGTTTTTCGGATGGAGGAGGAGCCTATGATGGGTGTCCTATTCTAAAGGTACCCTGGGCTTTTGAGGCTATTTTTTTTTTTTTGACAGAAAATGCGCGTCCATTTATTACAGATTTCTTGTTTTGTTTTTGCAATAAACGAAGAACTATAACACAGATGTGCTTTCCTCCCCCCCCCCCGACAAATAGTCCTTCCAAATAAAGTGAGTATAATTTAATAAAAACGAAATTAATTATAAGGATCATTTCGCTTTTTTTTTTTTTTTTTTTTTTAAATTTAAGTTTTATTGATTGCTATAACAAAGGTAAACAACATAACATAGAGGCTATTTTTTTTTAACAAATATTAATGTTTGAAATGAGTGCTTGATTTGCAATTGATTATCAGAGTATTGTTGGACAATCTGACAGTTTCTGATAAATAAATGAATAAAATAATCTTAGTAATTTTTCACCCCAAGAGAAACTGGGCCCCAGGAAAAATGCACAGAGTATGTCAGGAAATTCAGGTCAGCAGGACCGGCAGTAAAATGATTTTTTTTTCTCTTTATTGATTCTTTATTATTTTAATTGGGGATACAAGACCTGTCACTCATCTTTTCTTCAGATATAGTTATAACATGCAAATAAATGTAATACCAATACTTCAAACTGAGACCTGAAACTTGCTTGGTATAAAACAGCTTTGTTCATTGTTGAAAAAATAACATTATTTATCCAGTAGCAACACTTGACTACAGATAGGAGTCACAGCCAAAGCATTATAAATCACAACTCCTTAACCACCATATCAGCAAGGCTAAACCCTCAAGATGTGAACCTTCACATCGCGCTCTGGCCCAAATGTACACTGCTGGATGAACATTGAGGCCCTGGCCAGATGGACCTCCTTCTGCATAGGCTCAGGCTCTACCTTGGGTACCTCCCTACCCCACCCCCAGCTAAAGCTATGACAAAGCTTAAACCACCACCACCTCAGTCTTGAAGGCTCCGATGAAAGCAAATAGGGTGGAAAGAGTGGAGAGCAAGGTGCCTCCAAGGAGCAGGAAGGATCTTTTTTTTATTTTTTGTTACATTTGTACCCCACACTTTCCCACTCATGGCAGGCTCAATGTGACTTACATATCATATGTATACAGGTACTTATTTGTACCTGGGGCAATGGAGGGTTAAGTGACTTGCCCAGAGTCACAAGGAGCTACCTGTGCCTGAAGTGGGAATCGAACTCAGTTCCTCAGGACCAAAGTCCACCACCCTAACCACTAGGCCACTCCTCCACTGTTGCTACTATTGGAGATTCTACATGGAATGTTGCTATTCCACTAGCAACATTCCATGTAGAAGTCGGCCCTTGCAAATCACCAATGTGGCTGCCCAGGCTTCTGCGAGTCTGACGTCCTGCACGTATGTGCAGGACGTCAGACTCACAGAAACAGAAGCCTGCGCAGCCTTCTACATGGAATGTTGCTAGTGGAATAGCAACATTCCATGTAGAATCTCCAATAGTATCTATTTTAATTTTGTTACATTTGTACCCTGCGCTTTCCCACTCATGGCAGGCTCAATGCGGCTTACATGGGGCAATGGAGGGTTAAGTGCCTGTGCCTGAAGTGGGAATCAAACTCAGTTCCTCAATTCCCCAGGACCAAAGTCCACCACCCTAACCACTAGGCCACTCCTCCACTGGTCCTCAGAAGGGACTGGCCTTATATTGGCAGTTGATTCCCACGGTCAACTGCCCGTAAGGTCTAACCATACTCCCTCGCTCTGGGCACAGCCCGGGTGAAGGCTCGGCCTCTTTCCGGTCTGCCGGAAGGCCCAGCCTGGGCACAGAGTGCTGGAAAAGATGGCTTGGGTTATCCTTCCATTAAGGGAGGGGCTCCATATTTGCCCTCCACCCTAAGTACTAATGTTTTTTTGCAGTAGGCTCTCAGGCATACCCTGCTTCCTAGGCAGAGTTACTAAACTCTTACAGGAACAGAGAAGTGCTATCACCAAGTTCAGGAAAACTTGCAACTTCTTATAACAGACTCTTTTAAAAGGCTTTTTGTAAGAAAAAAATTCAGAGACCGGGATCTGGATTAGGGGGTCATTTTTTCCACATTAAGTGGTGGAAAGGCAAAACCAGGATACATAACTTGGAAATTATATAAGGAAGTAAATCCATCAAGGAAAATCCATTTGGGAATACATCTAGGCAGAGGACAGAGGAAACACAAAGAAAGCCAGACTGAAAAAAGATCTGTCGATGAGTGACAATATACAGCCAGCCAAGCAGGGACAACAGCAGCAGTAACAGGGGGAAAAAAAAAGTTATGGGGGAGGGTGGGGGAGAAATCAGCAAATGTGATTTGTAGGAGACTTTACTCAGGAAAACAAAATCGATGTAAATTAATTTGGGCATGCGAGGATTTAAAGGATTTTTTTTTTTCAGATCCTGCAGAGAAAGGATTGATGTATAAGTTCATTTCTTAGTTTCTGACTAGTGCAGAGAAAGGGAAACTAAGGAGATCAGTAAAGCGGCCTCTCTTTCAAGGGAATCAATTTTACACGGTTACAACATTTGTTTAAAAAAACAGTCTTCATAGGGTTTTGGATACATTTACGACCTGGCCTGATGTTCTTGAAGTACGTGCTGTACTGTTCAGGGCTTACAATTCAAAATTAAGAAAATTCCTGGCAAAACGCAAGGTTTAGGATGTTACTTAACTGTGTCAGGCATCTGAGCTTCGGCATTAAAAGTACTTCAAAGAATATATATTCTTGACCGAGTAGAAACAAATCAATCTTAAATAAAAGTGCAGAATGTAAAGAGGTTTAGTATTCGCTACCCTCTTGCCTCCAGGAATTCCTCTCCTTGAATTTAAGTCCTAAAATCTGCAACACTTATTTCAGAAGCAAGAGATTTGATGCTGAGGTTAGCAAAACCCAGCCAAAGATAGATTGATTTTAAACTAGTTTCTTAGATGCACCACCTCCCTTTCTTAGAAAAAAGACAGCTCAAGACACACCAGATGAACCGAGTTGTTCAGGCTTTGAACTTCCGTTAGACGTTTGAAGAAAGTGATCATTGTTTGTCCGTAAAATAAAACTGACGCGGATCTTATCAGCTAGTGCTGACGTCACAGCACGCGATTATTGCGTCATCTTCATTGTTGTCCCAATACTTTTGGTCGCAAGAAAACTCCATCGGGTTTAGGTATAGATTTGCATATTCTAAACCTATCTTTCTAAAGGTTATGTCCTACGGACCAGCTATTGTTTTATTGTAATAAGAGATTTTAAAGCTTCCGTGTATCTTTGCTTTCGTATTGCAATTGTAATTCTGACTTTTGGGACGCAGGCACAGTAGTAAGTAAAATTGATCTGCTTTTCATCCGATCTTGTAACAGTCTTTTCTCTACGTGTTTTATCTGAATCAAAGGAAGAGGCTGGAAGCATGGGATCCAACTTTTCAAAATTATTGGTGGTGCTATGCCCAGTGGAAATAACTCCTCCCTAGACATATACAAGAAATGTTCTCAATATTGGGGGTGCTCAAGCACCCACAGAGTCGACTCCTATGGAATGGGCAATATATGGCTATGTGAGTGGTTTAAGCTAGTAAAACATTATCGAAACGACTGAAGTAGATTTTAAAACGTGTTTTTTAAATTACTTAAAAAGAAAAAAAAACTATTTCCATGTAACTTCCTCGAGTGTCCCCTAGTCTTTGTACTTTTGGAATGAGTAAAAAGTGTTATTAATCTTGATGGTAAATTATGTAGATGTTTTGTGAATTGACTTAAGATTGCTATTTTATATTTACTTGAGTTCACTTGGATAAAAATGGGTCAGATATTTTACTTGTAGTGGCTGGTTATAAATAATAAATCAATATGGAATGCTGAAAAAAAAATTACTTTTAAATTTCCGAAACTTCCGGTGGCTTGAAATGAGCAAACCTATCCAGAAAAAAAAAATATATATATATAATTGTAGTAATCAATGTATACCAACTTATTAACCATTGGAGCTGGGACTGACATACGGTGACATCACGTACGGTGACATCATGTACGGTGACATCACCCTCCGAACCCCCTCCCCTTTTTCCATCTCTTTGCTATCCCATCTCTTATTAAGGGGTCATTTTACAAAGGCGCAGGAGGACCTACGTGCGTACGCTAGCGCATGAGCCAGGTGGTAATTCCGAATTTGGCGCACGTCCAATCCCATAGTAGAAAATAATTTTCTATTTTCTACTGCGGGCCGCTTACCTGGCGGTAGACAGCAGTTGTCACATGCTGCATGCTTACCCCACGGGTAGCGCATGAGACCTTACCGCTAAGTCAATGAGTGGCGGTAAGGTCTCAAGCCGAAAATGGACGCATGCTGGTTTCAGTTTAAGCACACATCCATTTTTCGGCCCCTTAAAAAGGCGTGGTAAAAATTGGCCCAGCAAGTAGCCAAAATACACAACTCACACTAACGCAGCCCACTTTTTACCACAGCTTAGAAAAAGGACCCCTTAGCATTTTATCTCTTCTAACACATAAATGCTTTCAGCCCCAACAATGCTTGAAATAAATCAACAGAAAACAGAAACAGGGAAACGGGTATAAGAGAAAAGAAAGACAGCGGAGGTCATCATTTTCAAAGTAATCAGGTCAAAGGACCTCTTATAGCTCACAGCTATTTCAAGTTCAGACCTTACATTGATTTAAACCTTTGTACCTCCACACTCAGCGAAATAACTCCAGAAAGAAATTGTTTCAAACACTATAGACTTTTAGGAGTGGTCACCTAGCTGCCATTGCAGCGCTGACCCACACCAACCAAATAAACATGGCGTTTCAGCACTAAGCCTGCTTTCAGAATTAGCAAACACAAAACTTGACCATTGATACTTTAATGTGGTATCATGCCACACTTAGTTCAGTAGAAAAGATTACTGTGGGATAAGATTTGAAATTCCCTTTCACAACTTAGTGTTTAAAATAATTCAACCACAGAGAAGGTGACAAAAAGACTGAACAGCAGACGATGTCCAATATACAGTAATACCTCGGTTTTCGTTGACTTCGGTTATCATCATTTTTGGTTTTCGTCGATTTTTTTTTGCAAAACATTTGTCTCGGATTTCGTTGGTTGCCTCGGATTTTGTCAATGTGCCCACGTGACCTCGCTGCTAATTTTGCGAAAACAAAGGGCGACCCACGCATTCTGCTCAGTGTGGTGTTGTTTCTCGTTGTAAGAGCATCACCCCGCTCATCTAGCCAAACAATTCCATGTTAAATGTTCATTGGATTTACATTGATTCATACGGAAATAATTGCCTCGGTTTTCGTCAGACGGATTATTGATGAAAACAGAGGTATCACTGTATAGAAGCTTTATTAAAACATCCAGGACTCAACATGAGTTGTGTTTTGGCCAAAAGTGTCCTGCTTCAGGAGTCTTCCGCACTCAGGCCCTTCTGAGAGAGAAATGGATTTTCAAAGAAGATTTGGAAGACTCCTGAGGCAGGCCACTTTTGGCCGAAACACAATTTGTGCTGAGTCCTGGATGTTTTAATAAAGCTTCTATGTATTGGACATCGTCTGCTGTTCAGTCTTTTTGTCACCCTTGCTCTGGTTTGGCTTGTTTGTGAGACTGTGAAGTCCCTGTTCTTCTATTCATATTGCCGTAAAATAATTCAACAACACCCATAGCGGAAGTAAACATTAGGCCACAGCGTTGTTTATTCACAACGCTTAACTTGGAAACCATAAAAGTCGTAACATTAATACCCCTAGCTACACTGAAAATATAATGGAAATATCTCCATCCCCCTCAGCTACTCATCTTGTCAGCTAAGTAGCAAGTCCACTGCCAATCCCTTGCTGCCAATCTCAGTTCTCAAAGGTCTACCTTGAAAGCAAGAGCCCTGGTGCAGGCATGGTCTTCCATGCCCATTAACTGGGTCTTGTGACCCACCCTGATAAAGCTTGTTGTTATGACTCATCCCCGATGAGCCACAACCCCTGTAGGTCGGGTGTCCACTGTTGTGACAACCCTAACCGCTCTCCACTCTACCTGCCCAAACTCCCAGCAACCATGCCTACCACAAAACAACACTGAAGGGTGGGAGGGAAGGTAAGCTGCCTCCGAGGAGCAGAAAAAGCCCGATCCTCAGAGGGACTACATTAAATACTACTACTACTACTACTACTACTTAACATTTCTAGAGCACTACTAGGGTTACGCAGCGCTGTACAAATTAATAACTAAGGACGGTCCCTGCTCAGAAGAGCTTACAATCTAAAGGAAGCCCGAAAATACCTTCCTAGAAGAGGGTACTGCACTCCCAAACACCTAACTCCAAGCTGCCTCTATCTGTGGAACTACTTTTCTTATCTCTGCAATGAGCTGATCCCACTTAAACTTCTACCTTCTCTTCACTGATACAGCTCATGAAACTACAGGGTTCCTTTGTGCTTATGAACATCTAACTGTGAGTAATCATCTATGTTATTCAATAAAGGAACTTCAGAAAAGAACAAGAGATTTAGGTGTGTTGATGTGCTAGGGGTTTATACTTCAAGATATCGAGACTTATAGCTAAATAACGCTTAAGAAACAGCTATACAAGTCTCGAGAGACTTGACAGTTCCAAATACTTGACAGATCCAAATACTGCTCAAGCAGGTCCCTCTTCTTAAGTACACCTACCCAGTAGGGTCCTGTGGGTTCAGCGAGAAAGCTGTTTTGATTCAAAAGGGGCCAATCTACAAACCCTCCCTAGATTTCAGCCATTGTTGATTTTAATTAGAAAAGTTGCACTAAATTATTTAAAAATTTCTCCCCCTCGGTGACCCTAAAAGCTATTTAAAGGAGTAGACATTGAACTCTTGGGCAAAGAACTTTCAGTTTAGTCCCTTCGGTAAGCCTGTACCTTATTTCAATTAGTTGGTTTGCTAGCATCTTAAAGTCAGCACAGTTCAACTTGAAAAAATGTTTCCAGTTTCATTGCATAACCATTTTGGCAGATTTTGTGAGGCCGCCAGTCTTAGTAATACAGTGAGCACAGTGCGAGGAAGGGTCACCAATCATTAATCAAGACTGCGGGGAGAGACAGCAAAGTCCTGGGTTCCCCTCTCCTCCGCAAGCCTTAGCTGCACCTCTGGGTGACACAGAAACAATCCCAATGTATTCTCCAGACCTTGAGAGAACACATTCATCCTTAATTTCCTCCCCCACCCCTCTATCCCTACCTCTCAATAGCAAACCTCCCCATTCACCCAATCCAGTCTGGTCAAAAAATGAATGGTAACAGTCGCTTCAATAAGACGGAGAAAAGTTACAAAAGAGTCTATCGCGTGACAGGATAAACATATGTACAAATATATACCCTTTCAGGAAAATCATATTTAAAAAAAATCCTCTCAGGAAAATCATATAAAAAAATTCAAAAGTAGCAGTCGACCCCTCTTTAGCAACAGACGTTTTGCATTTTTGAAGGCTGGAAGTTTGCATGCAGGGAGCGTGGAGGTTCTGGCTTGGGTCGTTTTATTCAGAGAAACAGTTTGGCTCGTCTGCAAGGAGAGCTGCGAATGGACCCGGAGCCCTCTCTGTGTAATGCAGCTACATAGTTTACATTATACTGCGAAAATCAGAAATCAAACTACCGAGTCGAGCATTAGATCCAGATGCTAGAGCACCAAACAGTTTCATGCCCCATGTGCTTCATATGTATTAATGCATGCCCATCCTCGAGAAATGCATAGGTGTAGATATGTTGCTTGTAATATTATATTATATAAAATTATATTACATAATAGGGGATGTCACAGGAAATTAGGTTGTGAGAGAATAATGACTTCCTGCTATGTTGTACTTTCAGGCATCTGCAAAAGTAAATGCAAGGTAATGTCCAAGTCTTTGGCAAAGCAGAACACAGTGCGGAAAAGCTGATCCAGTACCTTTAGTGATTATATTTAATGAGAAACACCCAAATAGAACCATGTAAGAATCAAGGGCCAGTTAGAAGGCAGCTTACCTGGTGGGGGACCTGCTACATCCAGAGATGGGTGGTCTGGCCACTAGTTTGCCTTGTTCAGAGATCAGAGCAGCAGCCCATCTTTAAGGAATCAGCGGCGAGCACATCTTTAGAGGGCGTACGCTGGGTCAGTTTTTAGCACGTCCTGGAAAAAGGGCCTTTTTTAATGAGACCTGAAAATGGATGCGCAGCCAAATAAAAACCAGCACGAACCCATTTTTGACCCGAGACCTTACCACCACTCATTGACTTAGTGGTAAGATCTCATGTGCTACCCAAGCGGTAGGCATGCAGAACACACCCTCTGCTGTTTACCGCTGGTAAGCGCCACGTGGTAGAAAATATAAAATATAGTGTGAAATGTATTGCTTTTCAAACAAGCTTTGCTTGATTATAATTGTAAAAAGTTATAAATAAAAAAAAAGAAAATATAAAATATAATAAAATAGAAACTATTTTCTAGCGCACGTTTTCAGGGCACGCCAAATTCAGAATTACTGCCCAGGGCACACGGTAGCCGGGCGGTGGACGCACTAGGTCCTTATGCGCCTCTGTAAAAGGGCCCCTTAGCCAACCTGTCATTGGCTCCATGTTTTTTGCTTTTATGAGTAAACAAGTCCCTAACAAACAACATGAGGATAGATTTATTGTATTGCATTATTTTCGAGTCTTATGCTGTGGACCTTCACTTTATTATTTATTATTATTATTTATTGCATTTGTACCCCACATTATCCCACCTATTTGCAGGCTCAATGTGGCTTACAGAGTGTTCTTATGACAAAGTCATGACAGGATCTAGATACAATCAATATTAAGCAGAAGATGTAAGAGGGATAAGAGAAGGAAGGGTTATATAGGGTGGTGTAGGGTGTGTTTTAATTCTTAGGTGGGTTGAGTGGTGATAGTGTCATTAAGGGTTCATTTTGTAGGTTTTGTTGAAGAGATATGTCTTCAAGGATTTGCGAAAGTTGGTTAGATTATCCATGGTTTTCAAGGCTGTGGGCAGTGCGTTCCATAGCTGTGTACTCCTGTACGAGAAGGTAGTGGCGTATGCCTGCTTATATTTAATTCCTTTACAGCTGGGGAAGTTCAAATTGAGGAATTTGCGGGCTGATCTTTTGGCGTTTCTGGGTGGTAGGTCCACTAGGTTTAACATGTAGACCTTCACTTGTGATGCTTTGTTAATTATTTACCTAAATGTTTTCCAGTAGTAACATTTTATATTGTTTTATCTTTTTTTAGCACCAACACCGATTTTTTTTGAAGACTAGTAAGAGTTTTCCTCCAAAACCTGCACCAATTTTGCACCGGCCTTTTCCTCGAAAGAACACGGAAATGGATGCTCTCATTGACAAGTCAGGCTTAAGGCTTTCATCAGAGGAAACCTGGCGCAAAGCGTTAGTATATCAGCACTCCACCTCGCTCCAGTTTCAAGAAATCAAGGAGGGGGGGGGGGGTTCATTTTCAAAGTGGGGCATCAAGCACCCAGCATACTTCTGCTTAGCTCTGGTATGGCCAAAGTCTACATTTATCTAAGCACCACTTTAGCAGGAAGGTGCAAATTCATAACATAACATACATAACATAACATAAGAGTAGCCATACTGGGTCAGACCAATGGTCCATCTACTCCAGTATCCTGTTTTCCAAACAGTGGTCAAGCCAAGTCACAAGTACCTGGCAGAAACCCAAATCGTGGCAACATTCCACGTAGAACCCCAAAGAATAGCAAGATTCTGGAATCCTAAAGAGTGACAAGATTCCATGCAGAATCTCAGACTAGCAACATTCCATGTAGAACCCCAAAGAATAGCAAGATTCTGGAATCCTAAAGAGTGACAAGGTTCCATGCAGAATCTCAAAGAGTAGCAACATTCCATGTAGAACCCCAAAGAATAGCAAGATTCTGGAATCCTAAAGAGTGACAAAATTCCATGCAGAATCTCAGAGTAGCAACATTTCATACTACAAATCCCAGGACAAGCAGATGTTATAAAACGTTAACAACATGAAACCGAAGGGCAGTTTTTGGTATCATTAGTGCCTTAGGGTGAGCGGTTCATCCAGACCCCGCCTGTTACACTCCTTTTTCGGTGCGTGCCATGGCAGGCTCTGGTTGATTTTTGAGGCCTATAGGTCTTGGTGGGTGACTAGGGGATTGGGACTTCATTCTGAAAAGGCCCAGAATGAAAGCTTAGGTTTGCTGCACAAATGGGCAATTTGTATTGGCCTGGTGGGAATTGTGCACCAATGGGGACAGTTCTCCTCGGGCACAGGGGAGGGATCAATGGGAGCTACTTAAGGCCAGTCCCTCTGAGGATCAGGATCCTTCCTGCTCCTCGGAGGTGGCTTGCTTACCCTTCCCTCCTGTCCTCAATTTGTTCTGTCTTCTGTGTGTTTATTTGGGCATGGTGGAGCAGTTTATTTATTGTAGTTTGGGGGGGGGGGGGGGGTTGGGGACCCAAGCTAGAGCTTGTTCAGAAGGAAGTCCTTCTGGACAGGCCCTCAATGTTCACCAGGAGGTGAATATTGGGCCCAAGCTCAAATACAAGAGTGGAGGTCCATTTCTATAATTTTACTCTTGCTGTTATGATGGGAAAAAATAATTGTTTACATTATTTGGCTTTAGTTGCATTGACTCCTTGTTGATAATGGGGGGTTAGTCTGGTTATTGTTTGTAAATAAATAGCTTTTCACTTGTTTTGTTAGCTCGGTTGTAAAGTTTTCAGCAATAAACAAAGCTGCGGCCTGTTTTTTATACCAACAAGTTTTCCTAGTCTTAATTACTTACATTGATTAATTTGTGTTTGTGCTATTGTTATTTAATAGTTTATTGAGGGAGATAAAGGGGTTGATTAGTCTTGTAACCAGAGGCGTAGCTAGATGGGATGCAAGGGGAGCGGCTGCTTCTCCAAACAGATTTTGAACAAAATGGTGCCTATATGGATCAGCCTTTCAGCTTCACGCTGACGCCTGTTTTACCAAAGTTCTGCTTCCCCGACATCAAAACCTGGCTACGCTTCTGCTTGTGTCCCCTATCAATAGTATCAGTTTTCGCCTCAGTCCAGGAGGTGTTAGAGATTGGAGGGAAATAAATTAATCCCATCGAGTTATAAAATTACAGAAACCCTAGAAAACTGCCCCACATTGAAAATTAAGGGACCCTTTCCCAAGGGCGTGGGAGGGCCTACGCCCATACAGTGCGTGCCAAACCGGCACTACTGCCCAGCTAGCATGTGAGCCACGTGGTAATTCTGACTTTGGCATGTGCCGAATCCTGCAGTAGAAAAATAATTTTCTATTTTCTACCGCGGGCCGCTTACCCGGCAGTAAACAGCAGTTGGCACATGCTGCACGCTTACTATGTGGGAAGCATATGAGACCTGACCGCTAGGTCAATAAGTGGCGGTAAGGTCGCAGGCCAAAAGTGGATGCGCGCTGGTTTCAATTTTAGCGCAGGTCCATTTTCCGGCACCTTAAAAAAGGCCCCTTTTCCTAAAAGCGGTAAAAAATGTTCTGGTGCATGTCCAAAAGACACGCTCGCACTACCGCAGGGGCTACTGGTTACCGCAGCTTCGCAAAAGGACCCCTTTGTAAGGTAAACCTCAGAATTGCCTACCTCCTTTGAAGTTTATATATTTATATATTTATTTATTTATTTGCTGCATTTGTATCCCACATTTTCCCACCTCTTTGCAGGCTCAATGTGGCTTACATTATGCCGCAATGACAATCGTCATTAACGGTATGAGAAGAACAAAGTAGTGTTACAATTAAGGTACTTTAGATATCAAAAATATTTGAAATAAAAGAAATGATTAATACCTATCGGATATGCAAAATGTAAGGTAGAGTATAGTGTTAAATAATAACAGTATGATTAAGTAGCCAAATTAAGAATTCAATGTTGATTAGTTCAATACAGATGTAATAGTGAGTCTTTTATGAAGGATTCTTGTTGTAAGTCTCGTTAAATAATTTAGTTTTCAGTGATCTCCGGAAGGCTGTCAGATTGTGCGTTGTTTTTAAGGGATTCGGTAGTGCATTCCAACATTGCGCACAGATGTAAGAGAAGCTGGATGCATATAATGACTTGTATTTAAGTCCTTTACAGTTAGGGTAACGGAGGTTTAAGAAAGTACGTGTAGAACTTTTAGTATTTCTTGCTGGTAGGTCTATAAGGTCTGACATATAAATCGGGGTCTCTCCATGGATGATTTTATGAGCCAGAGTGCAGACTTTGAATGAACTTAATATTTTTGCAAGCAAGTTTGTACCTACGTTTCTGCAGCAGCGGCAAAAGAGCTTGGCAGATCCAGTACTGTTTTATCTATGCGTTTATAGCCCATCTACTTGACTTACCTTGATTCTAATATTAAGCCTAATACATATGACACGGTAAATCTGTGCTGCGTCTCAGATCAGTGCCTGTGTTTTGATCCCTTCAAGGTATACCCCATGTGGAATGTCTACAGATCTGGGCATGAATAAGACAGTGTGATGGCCATTGGCGACGGCTAAACCCAGGGAAGGTACAAGAGAGATTAAAGCACAGTAGCAAAGAATGTATTCAAATCACTGTTTATTTATTGGGATTTATTAACCGCCTTTACCAAGAGATTGACCCAAGGCAGTGTACAGCAGGTACTATCTAATATAATAATTTGCACCTCGTGGCAGTGTGGCAATGAAGCCGTGTAGTGTTCCTGGGGTTCGTAATCGCCCCGCCCTCGAGACGTCAGAAGGAGAAGGGACCAACCGCAGGCAATCGCACTCGATCTCACTGCCCCGCCCTCGGAGAGAAAGGAAGGCTGCATAGCAACCTGCAAACAAACGTTACTCCGTCCCGAACAGCCCTGATCCCCTTCCCCCCCCCCCTCCAGTCACCCAGCGATTCTCCACGCAGGGGACAGAGGAGAATCGCTGGGAGGCTGGAGGGGGGGGGGCAGGGGAGAGAGGAGAATCACACACACTCTCTCTCTCACAGACACACTCGTACCCAGTCTCATTTTCTCTCTGTCACACACACACACTCGCACATTCACTCTCTCTCTCTCTCTCTCTCTCTCTCTCTCTCACAGTCACTCTCACACATAGTCTCTCAAACATACACACTCCGAGGAAAACCTTGCTAGCGCCCGTTTCATTTGTGTCAGAAACGGGCCTTTTTTATTAGTTTGACATAAAACTTACAATTTTGTTAACAGCATAGCAATAGTAAAAATGGCCAAATATAAACATAAATATTTGAGAACTGCAAGTTAAAACCTAATAATAGGCCTACTATGAAACAATATCAAACATATACACATTTAAATAGCAGATATAATACACTGTCAGCATAATACTAATGAAACATCTACATAATACGCACATGATAGAACATTCAAATAATTCTTTTATACAACACACCATTATCTATCATTTCACCCACAGTACGCATTTTCAAACCTATATGGTTCCCCAAAGAAATTTGCGATGGATTAAAACTGACAGTTCATACAGCAGCTCAAAAATTCATAACAATTCACATGCATTCAATAAATAAATATAGTAAACTGTAGTATAAATAAAACATAATACCAAAGATAAATAACAGACTCTATCACTGACAAGTGTGGAAGATGTGTCTGTCTACCTTATTGGCAGACTGGCTCAAGAAAGCACTCGGGGGGGGGGGGGGGGGAGTAGCCTAGTGGTTAGTGCAGTGGACCTTGACCCTGGGGAACTGAGCTCAATTCCCACTGCAGCTCCGTATGACTGTGGGCAAGTCACTTAACCCTCCATTGTCCCTCACCCTCCCCACTGACAGTTTGAACTTCGTGGGTGTGGCTTGGATCTCTTTCAGGGAGAGAAAACTAACAACTTATAGCAGCAGCTTCAGAGAGCATTTTCCATCTCACAGATAGGCTGCAGAGAATACCTTCTCCTGCTTTAGACTTAATCCCGCCCACCCTACCCCTCTACCCACCCACCCCTAGAGTGACATGTCTTATATAACCTCCATATCAACCCACTCATTACTTTACCTCACCCATTTCTATTCTTCTATCACCTTCTCCCACTACTCCAACCAGAGTTACACCTAATCACACTGACCACCCTTCAACATCTTCAGTCCTTCTGTGACTGTTCTTTTGTGCTTGACTGCTTAAATATTTTAAATTTAAATGCTTTACTTTTTGTCTATTAGATTGTAAGCTCTTTGAGCAGGGACTGTCTTTCTTCTGTGTTTGTACAGCGCTGCGTACACTTTGTAGCGCTCTAGAAATGTTAAATAGTAGTAGGTACAAAATAAGTACCTGAATATATGTAAACCGCTTTGAATGTAGTTGCAAAAACCTCAGAAAGGCAGTATATCAAGTCCCATTTCCCTTTCCCTTATGACATCACAATATCAGCAGTGAGCCAAGTATCGGGCAATCAAGCCATTGTGACATCACTGATGACGTTGGCTCTTATTGGTGGAATGAGTGGAGGAGTAGCCTAGTGGTTAGTGCAGTGGACTTTGATCCCAGGGAACTGAGTTCAATTCCCACTGCAGCTACTTGTGACCCTGGGGAAGTCACTTAACCCTCCATTGCCCCTGGTACAAAATAAGTACCTGAGTATATGTAAACCGCTTTGAATGTAGTGGCAAAAACCTCAGAAAGGCGGTATATCAAGTCCCATTTCCCTTTTACAAAGGTGCGCTACCATTTTTAGCACATGCTAATGATTAGTGCACCTTAAACACTAGAGATGTCCATAGGAATATATACAAAACAAATACTCAATGTCCCAAACATCCATATAGAGAGCAGGATTTTTAAATACCATCTGGTGCATAGGGATAATCAGATTAGCTGCCTTTCACAACCATATGAACAATCTTGGAATATATGGGCATCTCTAGCATTTGGCGTACGCTAAAAATGCTAGCGCACCTTAGTAAAAGAACCCCTCAGTTTCAGGGACCCTATTACTAAGCTGCATAAGCATCTATGCACACCCAACGCACGCCAAAATGGAGTTTCTGCCCAGCTACCACGTGGCTCTTGCGATAATTTAATTTTTGGCGTGCGTCCAATATGCGCATCCGAAAAATAATATTTTCAGATGCGCGCATCAGACGCGCACCAAGTGGCATTTGACGCACATAGGTCATTACCACCCGGATACTGCGTGAGTCTTTACTGCTAGGTTAATGGCTGGTGGTAAGGTCGCAGACCCAGAATGGATGCGCAGCAATTTTGATTTTGCCACACGTCTATTTTCAGCAAAAATTTTAAAAAGGCCTTTTTTTTTACAGGTGCGCTGAAAAATGGATCGGGGCGCACCCAAACCCCACGCCTACACTACCGCAAGCCATTTTTCAGTGCACTTTCGTAAAAGGACCCCTCAGTTCTGGATCTTTTTTTTTTTTTTCGCAAAGAAGTAAAACAGGTCCAACAATAGATTCATACAATAAATTAATCAAATTAATACAGTTACAAAAAAATGACTTAATTCTAAACATAACTGTAGCAAAGGTCTTGTAATCGAATGCTTACTTCTGAAGCTTTTTGACCAAACCCAGGATTACAAACCAAAATCGGTACATTTCCTCTGCTCCTGGCCATTTGTTTTAATGATCCCCAACATCTTCTAGATTGGTTCTTTAACCTGATTGCTTTGAAAGTTTCGGGGTTGTTTGTTTTGTTTGACAATACTTAAGACAATGGCAGAAGTTTCAAGAAGAGTGAAAGAGACCTAGGAAGGGTTTTACACTGTTTTCTTGTATCTGAAATCAGTTCACTTTACTGGCTTCCAATCAGATACCGCATACAGTTCAAGCTTCTCCTTCTTACCTACAAATGCACTCAGTCTGCAGCCCCTCATTACCTCTCTACCCTCATTTCCCCTTACGTTCCTGCCCGTAACCTCCGCTCACAGGACAAATCCCTCCTCTCAGTACCCTTCTACACCACTGCCAACTCCAGGCTCCGCTCATTCTGCCTCACCTCACCCTATGCAAATGGGACTTGATTCAAAGCAGTTTACATAGTATATACAGATACTTATTTGTACCTGGGGGAAGGGAGAGTTAAGTGACTTGGCGACAGTCACGAGGAGCTGCAGTGGGACTTGAACCCAATTCCCCAAGATCAATGTCTGCTGCACTAACCACTAGGCTACTCCTCCACTCAACCCATTGCATTGTTTTTGTCTTTAAAAAAATTTGGGGATTCAAGAGCTTTTCACTGCATGCCCTCCAATTTAGCCTGATGACTGGAGAAGACCTGATCAGATTAATGAAATGTAGCACTCTATTGTACGTGAAACCCCGGTGGGGATATAGAATGAGGATTTGCATTACCAGAATATCAAGCAGAAGAAATTTACAAAATCTCTATGGGGGCATGAGGTGGAATGGATGCTATCTATAAATACATGAGGAGAATACTGGCACCAAAGAGTAAAGGGAAGGGGGGAGAAGGGGCGGTGAATATGGCTTCAAGCATCTCCTGAGCACGTCCTAGAGCACTGCTTTGGAATCAGGATGAATCATAGTTTTGAGGGAAAGTCAGGATTGACCATGACTAGCTGTAACCTTAGAGCAGGGGATGGCTAGGAGATTATTTTTGCACTTGGGCAATTCAAAGATGCAAACGTGCCTTGTCAGGGTTTATCACTTTGGGCTTTGACCCAGGCATGTGTGACAATTTCACACAAAGCATTCCTTCGGCTACCACCCTCCCCTTCCCCCTCCCCGCCCGTTCTCACACAATCCGAGTATGTTCTGCTGGGGTTTCTCCTTGGTTCTCGCCCCATTACCGAAGGCATCTTTAGAAGGCAGAGCACCCAAGGTCTAGATGGCGATCCGCCTCCTCTCTGAAACTGATCCTGCTGGCAGAATGGCAGGTTGGATCTAATTTGTTTCTCTCCGTCCAACTGCCTTTAACTTTGCCTTGAAAATTTGGCGTACAGTTGACATCAATCATGTCTCAAGTCTATGGAAAGGAATAAGGATAGAATATCAGAGAGGTGACCAAGCATGCCACATGATTCAAATCATCTTAACATTGATTAATTGGGTTCAGTCTGAGGTTCTGAATCATAACAACTGTTGTTCCCCTTCACATAACATCAACAGCCGTTTAAAGGAGCAGTATCCATTTACACCGTGCATGTCATGCATTAAAGGCGATCAAGTCCCATTACGCATTTAAATGCTGGATGAGTTTTAGACAAACTCAATTTACTCAAGATATGTTCAAAAGGTAATGTAGGGAGTAGACACTAGGTCTCCACCCACATCCTTTTGCAGAAAACCTCTTTAAAACATGAAAACGTGTTTTGGATTTAGCTCTGACATACGGGAGGTTTTTGCGCTGATAAAAACTTCAGAAGGTGGAACCCAAGCTGCTCAGTTTATGAAAAAAATACCTTTGCAAATCAAGGTTCCTTAACGTGGCCTGAAATGTAAAACCTGCTTTCGATGCCTGCAGAAAGAGAGAGAGAGAGAGAAGGGGGCTCAGAGACCAAGAAATAAAACTGAAGACTTTCTTAAAAGAAAAATGAGATGGGGACTGGGCTTTTTTTTAATAGTCCATGAGGGGCATTTTCGATAGTGCATCTAAGTCGGACTTTGGATGTTTTGCACTAAAAGTGCCAAATCTGAATAGGAAATTTACCCATTTTCGAAAAAAGAAAAACGTCTATCTTTTTTTTTCCAAAATATCGTTTCGAACAAGGTTTTGTGCTTTGTGCATTTATCTTTTTAGGCCATTTGGGGGGGGATAAACCCCCCACACAAGTTAAAAATGCAAATATTAGGAGGGGGGGGGTCTGCATTTTTTGTCCCCTTCTTGTCTACAAAAAGTCTCTATGACAGCCTCAGATGTCATAGCCAGGTTCATTATGGCGGTATGCAGGTCCCCGGAGAAGTGTAGTGGTGAGTGCAGTGCACAGATGGACCTAGGCCCATACCTTCCCCTCCCAACCTGTTACACTTGTGGTGGAAATTGTGAGCCCTCCAAAACTCACCAGAAATCTATATAGGTGCCCCCTTCACCCATAGAGGCTATTGTAGTGGTGTACAGTTGGGGGTATTTTATTTTTTTGCTCACACCTTTTTCAATAGTGAGTTACAGTCAGGTACACTGGATGTTTCTCTGTCCCAAGAATGCTCACAATCTAAGTTTGTACCTGAGGCAATGGAGGGTTGAGTGACTTGCCCAAGCTCACAAGGAACAGCAGTGGGATTGCAAGACCAGTGCTCTAACCACTAGGCCACTCCTCCACTTGGGTGGCTTTTGAATGACTCAGTAAACAAAATAAAGGAGCAATGTTAAGATGTGTACCTGGGAGCATTTCTATGAAGTCCACTGTGGTGCCCCATTGCTCTCCTGGAATGTCTATGTGACCAGTCTACTAAGAATACTGAGTCCTCCTACATCCCAAGGGCTTGATTTTGTGCATTTTTCACATGCACTTTTTTAAAATCAAAAATGGCCCAAACTGACTGAGCACAGCAATGTCTAGAAAAAGGCCATTTTCAAAACAAAAATCATAAATGTTTGGCTGTTTCAAAAATCGCTATATCCACCACTTGAATTTTGAACACTTTGAGCAAAATGTCCAAAGTCAGATTTAAACGTCATATTGAAAATGCTCCTCCATGGGTTTTTTAAAAATACCTCCCAGTGGTGCACAGATTCTTTTGCAGACATGTTACATGTACTCCAAGTAAGATGTACATTTTTGTGTTTACTCGATGCAAGAGAATTGCATGGGGTCAAAAATTTCAGCCATTCTCTCCCGTGACCACTGGAATCTAATCCATCCCACCCATAGCTACTAAGATCCATTCCCACTTATCCCCGCAATTAATCTCCTCCGTCTCCACCTGCACCCGCAGATAATTCCTTCAATACCCCAAGCAAAATGTCCTTCAGATTCTAGCGTGTGTAAACATTTTCTTAAAAATGGAAAATCAACATTTATTTCTTAACTGAAACTAGTTATTTCTTAAGTCTGTACAAAAACAATGAGTGTTCCATTCCAAGCCTCACTCTGGCGTCGGCAGAGATTTTGACTGCACTGCTGTGGGAATCCCTGTGGAGTCCCACAAAACAGGCAGTCATACCTGTGGGGTTCCCACAAACTCAATATCCATATGCAGAAAGTCTCGTGGTAAAGATACTGACCACACAGCTACTGTGGGCTTCCTACTAAAAGCTGGCTGTGGATGCAATATTCAATGAGCGTGCAAATTATTGCCACATTAAAATCGCAGCAGTAATCCAGAGCTCATTGAAAGACGTTATCCTACCTGTCAGTGCATGAATGGAGATTGGCTCATGCACTAACAGGAAAAAAAGGAAACAGCTGGAAAAGCAGGCCAACCCAATCCCCCCCTTCCCCACACCCCCTCCCCACTAAAAATAAACCCTCACCTACTGTCCTCCCTAAATTCAAAACCCCCACACCTCCTGAATCTTCACTGAGGCCCTCAAGACCCCACTCCCTCCTGCCTCTGGTGCCGTCATCTCCAAAATGGTAGCACTCTGCCCTGTGCAGTGCATCCTGGGATGCCCTGGTGGGGCCAGTCTGCCATATAGGGGAACACTCAGAATACAGCCATAAAACTTGTCAGTGGTCTCAAAACATTTGATCACGTTACACCCCATCTTAAAAAACCTCATTCGTTACCAGGGTGGACTGATAGTGGTTGGGGCCCTTCCTGGCCACTGCCCATCACCCCTCCGCTGCACAGCCACCCCCTTCTCACACCCCCACAGTTGCTGCCATCCTCCCCAGTGGTCTAGTGCCTTCTTCAGGGGCAGGAAAGAACCCCCCCTTTCCTGCCTGTACCCAGCAGCAGCACCACCATGTTTTCAAAATGGCTGCCGAGACTTACCGTGCTAGTCTTGCGGGTCTTGGCAGTCTTACGAGACTGACGCAGGAAGTCTCGGCAGCCATTTTGAAAACACGGCGGCGCTGGTGCCACCAGGCAGAGTAGTAGCAGCGGGCAGGAAAGAGTGGGATTTTTTTCCTGATCCCTCAGAGGCCATTGGACCACCAGGACTCTTAAAGTTAGGACTGGGGAGGACTGTAATGTGTGGCAGCGGCGGGCAACTGGGCAGAGCATCTGGACCCTTGGGCACTGCCCTGTTGCCTGAATGGTCAGTCCGCCCCTGTTGGTTACCTATCACACATCGCATCACATACAAACTACTGCACTGATTGTAGAGGATGGGGGGGGGGGGGGGATCACCTGACTACTAAATATTGTCCCAGAGGTCCCTTGGTAACAGGTGATAAACCATTTTTATTTTATTTATTTTGTTGCATTTGTATCCCACATTTTCCCACCTTTTTGCAGGCTCAATGTGGCTTATATAGTATCGTAAACGGAGTTAGCCGATTCCGATATGAACAGATACAAGGTATGAACAGTTACAGATAATGTTATGGTAGAATGAATTACATGTATGGTAAATACAATTGGCTGCTTAATGAGGGAGAGGGAGAGTTAGGATATGTCCATTATGGTCTTTGGTTACGTTGTATTGCAGGCTCGCAGGTGCCAGGTTTTTTTTATGTTGGGTCGGTGGGGTATGCCCTTTTGAGCAGATATGTTTTTAGCACTTTCTGAAAATTCAGGTAGTTGAGCATAGTTTTTACTACTTTAGGTAGTGAGTTCCACAGTTGTGCGCTCAAGTAGGAGAAACTGGGTGCATATGTGGATTTGTATTTGAGTCCCCTGTTGTTTGGGTAGTGGAGATTTAGGTATGATTGTGCTGAATTTATAGTATTTCTGATTGGCAGGTTGATGAGGTCTGTCATATATGCCGGTGCCTCGCCGTAGATAATTTTGTGAACTGTCGTGCAAATTTTGAAAGTGATACGCTCCTTAATTGGAAGCCAGTGCAGTTTTTCTCGGAGTGGTTTGGCGCTGTCAAAAGCGTGTTTTTCCGTATATAAGTCTTGCTGCTATGTTTTGGGCGGTCTGAAGTTTCTTTATAATTTGTTCTCTGCATCCTGTGTAGATGCCATTACAGTAATCTGTGTGGAGAATGACCCCCCCCCCCCATACTACATCCATGGACAGGACCCTGCCTATCTTGTGTCCTGTGCAGCCACATTGGCTGCACACACCTTGCTGTGGCCCTGAAGGTAACTCCTGAATCCGCCCCAGAACAGTCCTGGACTAACTGGAGAGTGTGGCAGTAGTCAAAGCAGATAAGCAGCGACACTCCCTGGTCTAAGTACCACTTCCTCTGAATATCTGCTCCCCACCCTGTCAGCTTGGTTTATTTTTTGGAAATTTTCTGTTTCACGATAGATATTTTTATATGCAAAAGTATGCTAAAAACTAGACCGATGATGATTTTATGTGGAATTTAGTACTCCCATGAAAGATTTATTTGGAAACCTATCCACTGCTGACCGGTCCTTAAAAACATTTAGATATGTTCCAGATTTTGATATGTTAAAGATTTTCTTATATATACAAGCCTTTATGTAACGTTAAGAACATAAGACTAGCCATACTGAGTCAGACCAGTGGTCCATCTAGTCCAGTATCCTGTTTTCCAAACAGTGGCCAAGCCAGGTCACAAGTACCTACTACTACTACTAAACATTTCTAGAGCGCTACTAGGGTTACACAGCACTGTACAATTTAACAAAGAGAAACAATCCCTGCTCAAAGAGCTCACAATCTAATAGACAAGTGAACGGTCAGTCCGATAGGGGCAGTCAAATTGGGGCAGTCTGGATTCACTGGCAGAAACCCAAATTGTGGCAACATTCCATGTAGAACCCCAAAGAATAGCAAGATTCTGGAATCCTAAAGAGTGACAAGATTCCATGGAGAATCTCAAAGAAGAGCAACATTCCATGTAGAACCCCAAAGAACAGCAAGGTTCTGGAATCCTAAAGTGACAAGATTCCATGCAGAATCTCAAAGTAGCAACGAAAGTAGTTGCTTCCCATGTCTGTCTCAATAGCAAGACTTTGGACTTTTCCTCCAGGAATTTGTTCAAACCTTTTTTAAACCCAGATACAATGACCACTGTTACCACATTCTTGGGCAAAGATTTATGGGGTATTTTACTAATGTGCGCTAGCATTTTTAGCCAGCACTAAATGCTGAGGCACCCGTTATATTCCTAAAAAACGTTAGAGCACTTTAGTAAAATAATTCCTTTTAAAGTTCCATAGGATACAATGTAACTTTGTAAGTCTATTTGTTTTAAAAATACATGTCCCCCATTTAAAGAGATTTAGTCAGACCTAATACTACTGATATATGCTGTGGCAGGAGAGCAGTGACTACTGTTACCTGTGGGCTATAAATGGTGCTGAAGAAATCCAATTTTCACTCCCATCCTATGCGATCTTAGTCCTCTCTCCTCCCCCACTTCAGATCTCATGTCTTGGCTGCTTGGGGTTGCTTATATTTTATCAGCATGAATATTTACAACAAGGGTATTTCTTTTTCTCACGTTACCTTTTAACTTAGCATTGCAAAGTGCAAACCCGTCACCGACAAGATGGAACTATCAAACACCGTGTCTAAATGTTGCACGCCACATTCTGATGGTTATCAGGAGATGGAACATCACGGTCTCTCATCTTCCTGGTGTAAATCCGGCAAAGTTCCTTAAATCCTTAGCAGCTGGGAAGCTGTTCTCACAGCCAGGCATGAGATATTTATGGCCTGATAGGGATTACAGGTGGTCATATCGCACTTTAGATGTGATAAGTGGGCAAGCTGCATATCCCAGACCTTTGCAAGGGATTCTTAATCTGTGGATCAAGGATTGCCAGCACATTCAGGAGTGCTCAAGTGGGTGAAAAGATGAATATGATCTTTGAAATTTGTCCGATGGAAATCCAGAAAGGGTTCATTTTACAACATTTGAATTGTTAGACTTGACATTAATTAAACCTGATATTTAGGTACCTAGTCATTAAGCCAGTGGTTCCCAAACCTGATCCTGGAGGCAGTGGAGGAGTGGCCTAGTGGTTAGGGTGGTGGACTTTGGTCCTGGGGAACTGAGGAACTGAGTTTGATTCCCACTTCAGGCACAGGCAGCTCCTTGTGACTCTGGGCAAGTCACTTAACCCTCCATTGCCCCATGTAAGCTGCATTGAGCCTGTTAACCCTCCATTGCCCCATGTAAGCCGCATTGAGCCTGCCATGAGTGGGAAAGTGCAGGGTACAAATGTAACAAAAATAAAATAGATACTATTGGAGATTCTACATGGAATGTTGCTACTATTGGAGATTCTACATGGAATGTTGCTATTCCACTAGCAACATTCCATGTAGAAGGCTGCGCAGGCTTCTGTTTCTGTGAGTCTGATGTCCTGCAGGGCGTGAGACTCGCAGAAGCCTGCGCAGCCATATTGGTGATCTGCAAGGGACGACTTCTACATGGAATGTTGCTATAGCAACATTCCATGTAGAATCTAAAATAGCAGCAACGGTGGAGGAGTGGCCTAGTGGTTAGGGTGGTGGACTTTGGTCCTGGGGAACTGATTCCCACTTCAGGCACAGGCAGCTCCTTGTGACTCTGGGCAAGTCACTTAACCCTCCATTGCCCCATGTAAGCCGCATTGAGCCTGCCATGAGTGGGAAAGCGCAGGGTACAAATGTAACAACAATAAAATAGATACTATTGCAGATTCTACATGGAATGTTGCTATTATTGGAGATTCTACATGGAATGTTGCTATTCCACTAGCAACATTCCATGTAGAAGGCTGCGCAGGCTTCTGTTTCTGTGAGTCTGACGTCCTGCACGTACGTGCAGGACGTCAGACTCACAGAAGCAGAAGCCTGCGCGGCCACATTGGTGATCTACAAGGGCCGACTTCTACATGGAATGTTGCTAGTGGAATAGCAACATTCCATGTAGAATCTCCAATAGTAGCAACAGTGGAGGAGTGGCCTAGTGGTTAGGGTGGTGGACTTTGGTCCTGAGGAACTGAGTTCGATTCCCACTTCAGGCACAGGCAGCTCCTTGTGACTCTGGGCAAGTCACTTAACCCTCCATTGCCCCATGTAAGCCGCATTGAGCCTGCCATGAGTGGGAAAGCGCAGGGTACAAATGTAGTAAAAATAAATTGAAGACACCACCACTCCTTACAAAACAGACCCATAATCTTACAAAACTACCCCACTAATCCACCCAGGTAGGATAATCCGCCTTCTATACTATCCTACCTAACACCTTCCTTCACTCTTCCATTACTTAATCTTTGTACACTACCAATTGTGTCTGGTATCCTGTAATGAATATATCATAACAAAACTCTGTAAGCCACATTGAGCCTGAAAATGTGGGATACAAATTTAATAAATAAATAAACCCTTTCAACCTTTTGTCATTCTTTCAGGTTTTTTTTTTTCAGCCCACCTTTCTGTGGTTACAATCAAAACAGTTTTACATATTATATGTCAGACCTCATAGACCCACCAGCAAGGAACACAAAAAGATCATCACGCACTCTCTTGAACCTCCATTACCCCAGTTGCAAAGGACTTAAATATAAATCAATTTATGTATCTAGCTTCTCCTACATCAGCAACTGTGGAATGCACTACCTACTGCCAGAAAAACTTTGCACGTTCTGACAGACTTCCGTAAACTACTAAAGACTAACCTGTTCAAAGAGACTTACCTAAAGGATCCTTCATAAATGACCAGACATCGAAACTTTCCCAAAACAAAGATAACATTGAATTCTTTTTATTTGTTTACTTTATTCACATTGTTACTGTCGAATGATTTACATCTACCCTTGATCTTTAATGCCTGAATTGAACTGTACTTCTTATAACTTACTAGTAAAAAAGGCCCGTTTCTGCCTTTGATGAAACGGGCCCTAACCGGCACCGGATTCCCTTCCCCTCCCCTTACGGTTGTGTCCCTGGTGGTCTAGAGGTACCTGTTCGGTCGGGGCAGGAAAGAAAGACCTCTTCTTTCCTGCCCGTAGCGGTGCTGGTAGGTGCCTTGCTGCATCGTGTGGGATTCCGGCTCTCGGTGTTTCAAAATGGCCGCCGAGAGTTGACATCTTGCGAGGCTGCTTCAACTCTCGGCGGCCATTTTGAATCGCCGAGAGCCGGACTCAGACACGATGTTGCCGGGCAGCTAGCAGCAGCGCTCCGGGCCTGGAAACCGGGGGTTCCTTCGTTCCTGGCCGTGCGAACAGGTACCGCTAGACCACCAGGGATAGTGGCGTAAGGGGAGGGGAGGTGACAGGGGGGAGGGAAGTTGATGAGGGGAAGAGTTTGCTACCGGGAGCGGGGCGGTACGTTGAAAGGGGCATTGCGATGGGGTGAAAGGGGGCGGGGTGATGGGCACGTCATCGGCTGCAGGTATTTTTTTTGAAGGGGAGGAGTAGGGAAACACGCTTAACGTGTTTCCCTACAGCTCCCCGTGTGTTGATTTGCCTCGCCCTCGATGTCATCACGTGTGACGCGAAGGCGGGGCATGCAGACATGGTGAGTGTTGTGGCTTCACCACCATGAAGTTACGAACCGGTGTGTGAGTGCCTGCAGTGATGTCAGTGTCCTCAGAACGTTGAGGGTGCGTTTTATTATAGAAGATATAATACTTATTTTGTACCTGGGGCAATGGAGGGTTGAGTGACTTGCCCAGAGAGTGTTGCTATAGAACTGGCACCCAATGCCCCGATTTTGGCATCTGATTTGAGGTGTCCAGTTATAGAAGCGCCCCCAACATCAAAGAGTGAACAATTTTGGCAAGTAATGTGCACTCTTTGTGAAAAGTGTGCCCTCTTTCAGAAGCATGACACAAGAAATTAAAAAACGAAATTTCAGGCATCTTTTGTCATTTCAGGCGGAAAACAACCTGAAACAAGATGGGAAATGTCACGTCAAACGAATGCGCGTCCCTACTGTTTGGATGTGAGGAAGAAGGCATTTCTGCTGGATTTCGGAGGCTCCAAATGTAACTCCCTATTTGAATGATTTCCACATGCAGGTTTTCTTCTGTCGCATCCATGCAATGTTAGCTCTACACTACAATGATCACGCTCAGGAGGTAACAAGGGAAAATAAACGTAGAAAACCTTTCCTAGCCACTGAGATCTGGTTTAAATCCATGAGCTGATTTCACCCATTCAGTTAAAGAACTGCTAAGTCGGGGAAATAAGGTCAAAGAGGAAGAAAAGTCAGATAGAAAAGTGTGACAACCAACACTACTTAACAATCAGGGATGTGCATTCATTGGAACACACTTTGCTTGGCCACCTTTAAAAATTCTATCCAGCTCAATATTTAAAACTATTTAACTGACCGGGAACTGCTGCTGGCATCCAAATTAGTCATACTGACCCCGTATTCCATACAATTTTCAAAATGGCCCTGAGATGTCCATGCTCCTCCCATGGCCACGCCCCTTTCGATATGTGCTATGGGACTTAGGTGCACTGTGTTATAGAATAGCATGCACCCAGATGCACAGACAAATATTAATGAGCATCAATTAACATTTTATTTTTTTTTGTTACATTTGTACCCCACGCTTTCCCACTCATGGCAGGCTCAATGCGGCTTACATGGGGCAATGGAGGGTTAAGTGACTTGCCCAGAGTCACAAGGAGTCACAAGGAGCTGCCTGTGCCTGAAGTGGGAATCCAACTCAGTTCCTCAGGACCAATGTCCACCACCCTAACCACTAGGCCACTCCTCCACTGTTGCTACTATTTGAGATTCTACATGGAATGTTGCTATTCCACTAGCAACATTCCATGTAGAAGTCGGCCCTTGCAGATCACCAATGTGGCCGCGCAGGCTTCTGCTTCTGTGAGTCTGACGTCCTGCACGTACGTGCAGGACGTCAGACTCACAGAAACAGAAGCCTGCGCAGCCTTCTACATGGAATGTTGCTAGTGGAATAGCAACATTCCATGTAGAATCTCCAATAGTAGCAACATTCCATGTAGAATCTCCAATAGTATCTATTTTATTTTTGTTACATTTGTACCCTGCGCTTTCCCACTCATGGCAGGCTCAATGCGGCTTACATAGGGCAATGGAGGGTTAAGTGACTTGTCCAGAGTCACGAGGAGCTGCCTGTGCCTGAGGTGGGAATTGAACTCAGTTCCCCAGGACCAAACTCCACCACCCGTTAACCACTAGGCCACTCCTCCACTCAATAAATCGGTTGTTAGCACCCAAGTATTGATGTCATTGAGCTCATTAAGCAATTTGTGCGTACATCTCGGACATGCACACACAAATCTGGGCATCACATACAGAAACCGGGGGGGGGGGGGGGTGTACATAAAAAAAAAGTGCTAACATACATAGAAAATGTTGTTAAAAACAAAGTGTGAAATGAGCCAATAAAATTTCAAGGGGAAAAGTCAAGCTAGTCTGAAAATGATCCCAAACTTGTGTGTGTGTGTGTGTGGGGGGGGGAGGTCTTTTACTAAGCCACCGTAGCATTTTTAGCGTGCGCTAATGATTAGCACGTGCTAAATACTAGAGATGCCCAAAGGAATATGTTGACATCTCTAGCGTTTAGCGCATGCTTACTTTTGGCTTACGCCAAAAACAGTACGAGGAAAGGCTAAAGCGGCTAGGGCTCTTCAGCTTGGAGAAAAGACGACCGAGGGGAGATATGATAGAGGTCTATAAAATAACATAATGAGTGGAGTGAAACGGGTAGACGCGAAGCATGTGTTTACTCGTTCCAAAAATACTAGGACTAGGGGGCATACCATGAAGCTACAAAGTAGTAAATTTAAAACGAATTGGAGAAAAATTTCTTCACTCAACATCTAATTAAACTCTGGAATTCATTGCCAGAGAATGTGGTAAAGGCGGTTAGCTTAGCGGGGTTTAAAAAAGGTTTGGATGACTTCCTAAAGGAAAAGTCCATAGACCATTATTAAAATGAACTTGGGGAAAATCCACTGCTTATTTCTGGGATAATTAGCATAAAATGTTTTGTACCTTTTTTGGGACCTTGCCGGGTATTTGTGACCTGGATTGGCCACTGTTGGAAACAGGATGCTGGGCTTGATGGACCTTCAGTCTGTCCCAGTATGGCAATGCTTATCTACTTACGTACTACAGCGGCTGAGTAAAAGGCCCACTTGGGTTTTTCTCTGCCCAGCTCTGTTAGCAAGACCCATTTCCCTGTTTCAGTTCAGGAACACAGATGGAAATCATGGAATGAAGTGAACGTTTCAAAGACAGCTAAGGCAGTAATTCAGCTAAAGAAAAATACATTAAGGTAATCTGAGCAAGGAGTTTGTGTAGGTGAGGGAGAAAGATGACAAGGGAGATTTTTCTCTGCATGGCTCTGCTCCATCCACTTGGCAGAGCAGGACAGCAAGATCTGAAGCCACCTGGCTGGATGCCAGCAGTCCCCTGGGTTGGGGAGGTATTTGTTCTGCAGAAATATGTGAAAAATACAATGCAGGGGCTAAGTCACTTCTAACTGTTTCTCCTACGTAAAAGAATATATCTTAGAAGAGACAAAAGTATCTCAGGGGCCCTTTTACAAAGGCATGCTAAAAAATGGCTTGCAGTAGCGTAGGCACGGATTTTGGGTACGCGCCGATCCATTTTATAATGGGCCTGTAAAAAAGGCCTCTTTTTTTTCCTGAAAATGGACGTGCGGCAAAGTCTGTTTTGGGTCTGAGACCTTACCGCCAGCCATAGACCTAGCGGTAAAGAATCTGGGCGGTAATGACCTACGCGCATCAAATGCCACTTTGCGCACGTCTGTTCCGTGCGCCAGAAAATAAAAACAATCTTTCGGATGCGCGCCAAAATTAGAAATTACCGCAAGGGCTACGCGGTAACCGGACGGTTACGCCAATTTGGCGTGCGTTCAGCGTGCATAGACGCCTACGCAGCTTAGTAAAAGGGGACCTCAGTTCTTTAGGGAGTTTAAGGATGAAAGTCAAAAGTTCGTTTATGCTCTAATTTTCTCTGTCTTTAAGGTGTGATTTTTTAAAAAAAAGAAAATATCCTTTGCAAATTTCCCTGGAAAAAGATCATTTATTATATATTTCTATGTTAGAAGTGGTAGCAGCCCCTTTTTCCTAAGTAAAAATGTCACCCCTTCTTCTTCTGTAGCAAACAGCAAGACATATTCCCCCCCCCCCCCCCCCCCCCCCGCCCTGACCCTCCAGTGTGCACAGAATTTCTTTGTCTGCAGAACAGATTAAAGTTTTGCCTGCCCAGACTCCTCCTCCTTTCTGTGCCCTATCCATTTGAAAGGTGATGAAGTGAAAGACTTACACCTTCCATGACAGATGCTTTGAACTTCAAGTTACATCAAAATTATGTGGCTTGCATTAGGAAAGAACAGATGGGGGGAAAAAGAAGGTGCTGTTTTGATAAATGAAGTTACATTTCAAAATGTTCTCCAGCCCTGAGTATTTCTTTCAGCCAAAAAGGTTCACTCTCTCCTCCACAGTGGAGCTGAAGAGGAACCGTAAAAGGGCAACTCTCAGGCTAAACCCAGAAGTCTTATTTCCCTAGCGCAGGAGAATGCGCCATCTAGCAAGTGAATATGTTTTCGGGATGTGCCGTCATTTTTAAATGGCTGGGAAATGACAAATGACATTTTCAGGGCCTTCTATTTTTTTGGCAGATTTGCTTTAAAAATCTGACATTGATCTTTGAAGTTCTTACTAATAAAATTCAGTCTTCTCTTGCCTGCCACCCTAAAGATTTACGTACCTACAGGTTCCTTGAGATCATGTAGCCAGGCTGTGCTAGAGGTCCCAAGTTTTAGACACATTAGACTTGATGAATTTAGGAATTCAAAGTTCATAGTTACAAGTCCATCACTTTGGAACTCATGGCCATTAGGTCTACATCATAATGAATCTATACTTTTCTATTTGCAAGCAGTTGAAAGCGTGTTTATTTCAGTAGGCTTTTTTCTTCATTTTGAATTTTACTGAATATAAGAATAACCATACTAGGTCAGACCAATGGACCATCTAGCCCAATATTCTGCTTCCAACACTGGCCAATCCAGGTCACAAGTACCTGGCAGAAACCCAATGAGCAGCAAGATTCCAGAACCCCGAACAGTAGTAACGGTCCAGAATCCCACATTGTAACAAGATTCCAGAACCCCAAAGAGTAGCAACATTCCATGCTACCAACCCCATGGCAAGTAGTGGCTTCCTCCATGTCTATCTCAATAGCAGACCATGGACCTTTCTTCCAGGAACTTGTACAAACCTTTTTTTTAAACCCAGATATGCTAACCGCTGTTACTACATCCTCCAGCAAAGAGTTCCAGAGCTTAACTATTTGTTGAGTGAAAAAATATTTCCTCTTATTTGCCTTAAAAGTATTCCCATGTTCCTTCATTGAGTGTCCCCTGGTCTTTGTACTTTTTGAAAGAGTAAAAAATCGATTTACTCAGGATTTGATAGAACTCAATCAGGTCCCCCCCTCAGCCGACTCTTTTCCAAGCTGAAGAGCCCTAACCTCTTTAGCCTTTCCTCATACAAGAGGAGTTCCATCCCCTTTATTATTTTGGTTATTCTTCTTTGATCCATTTCTAATTCTGCTATATCTTTTTTGAGATACAGTGACCAGAATTGAACGCATACTGAAGGTGAGGTCACATCATGGAGCGATACAGAGGCATTGTAATATTCCTACAAATTTCTAGCATCCTGTTTGCTTTTTTGGCTGCCACCACACACTGGGCAGAAGATTTCAGCGTGATGACAATGAAACCTTGTAAGTTGTATTTGATTAAGTATGTTTATTTGTAAATCATTCTAGATTGATAGATGGGCAGGGTATAACAGATTCTAAATAACTAGAGTAATGCCTCAGTTTTCGTTGACTTCGGTTATCGTTGGTTTCGGTTTTCGTCAATTTTTTCCGCGAAAAATTTGTCTCGGATTTCATCGGCGTGCCCACGTGACCTCGCTGCTAATTTTACAAAAACAAAGGGCGACCACGAGTCTTCAGAGAGGTAAAAGCCATGTTAAATGTTCATTTATTCTTTACATTAGTCTTTTATTACTGTATATTCATATGGAAATAATTGCCTCGGTTTTCGTCAGTTTCGGATTTCGCCGATTGTTTTCGAACGGATTATCGACGAAAACCGAGGTATCACTGTAAATTCTATAACATTGTGCCTATACAGAGGGTGCCTGAATGGAGCCACTTCTATGTTAGAGAATACTAGGGTAAACCGTGTTGACACTCTAGGTCTACGGCTGGCATAAACGAGCATGCCTAATCGTAGAATTTACATATTTAATTTAAAGCATTCTGGGAGTCTTTTATGAAGCGGCGGCAGGGGCGTAGCTAGGTGGGGCCACGGGGGCATGGGCCCCCAAAGATTTAGCCCTGGCTCCTCTACTTTTGACCCCTCCCCCCCGCTGCCTCCGCCAGGTACCTTTGCTGGCGGGGGTCCCCAACCTCCACCAGCTTTAGTCTTCTTCAGTCTTTTAAGGAACGTGCAGGATGTGCATGCAGGATGTGCATGCAGGACGTCAAGTCAGGACTCACAGCACAGATCAGCGAATGTGCCGGAGACCAGCACTGAAGAAGACTTCGGCTGGCAGCGGTAGGGAGTCAAAAGGGGCAGGGAAGGGTCAGTGGTGGGGGGAGGTGGGCTAAAATGTGGCCCCACACCTTAGACTGTAGTGCTAGTGTTAACCCAGTGGGTAATTGGGCAGTGTCATGCTCTGCCCGGTTACTGCCAGGTTAGTGCAGGAGCCCTGGTAAGTGCTTCCCCCCCCCCCCCCCCCGAAATGGCCATATGGCAAGTGGTTTATAAGTACATAAGTATTGCCACATTGGGACAGACCAAAGGCCCATCAAGCCCAGCATCCTGTTTCCAACAGTTGCCAATCCAGGTCACAAACACCTGGCAAGATCCCCAAAAAGTTCAATACATTTTATGCTGCTTATCTCAGAAATAAGCAGTGGATTTTCCCCAAGACCATTTTAATAATGGTGCATGGACTTTTCCCTTAGGAAGCCATCCAAACCTTTTTTAAACCCGGCTAAGCTAACCACCTTTACCACATTCTCTGGCAATGAATTCCAGAGTTTAATTACACGTTGAGTGAAGAAAACTTTTCTCCAATTCGTTTCAAATTTACCTGGCAAGATCCCGAAGACGTTCATTACATTTTTTTAATAATGGTCTATGGACTTTTCCTTTAGGAAGCACACCCACCCATTTCTCAAAAAAAAAAAAAAAAAAAAGAGACAGCCTTTTACCTGCTGCAGTAAAAGGGGGCCTCAACGCATATCAAAAATACGCACTTGACGCCAGCGCTGGCCCCTTTTTACCTCAGCTTGGTAAAAGGATCCCTCTGTTAGTAGCCCACATAAATGTTGGCTCTGCCTATGTCATCCCCATCCACACACATTTATGTGCTAAGTAAATATAGCGAATAATTACCGAATAGTGGCTAGGCGTGCTTGTTCCATTTATCCTTAACCACATCCTCTGCAAAGGACATCACAGGATCTGATACTCACAAGCAAACCTTCTCTAGAGTAGCCCCCACACTTTGGAATGCACTACCTGAAAGGATTCACACACACACATACACGGAATGACACCGACTGCATATACTAGAGCAGGACATCAAAATCCCTAGCTAAGATAATGCTCAAGTGCCTTTCTGGCCTCATTTGCAACTTTCTTTAAATTAGTCCCTTATTTTCTTTCTCCTTTTACTCTATCTTATCTATCTATGCATTCCATCCTTGCTTATACCCTATGCTGTCTATGAACACAGTAACATAGTAGATGACGGCAGAAAAAGACCTGCACGGTCCATCCAGTCCGCCCAAGAAGACAAACTCACACGTGCTACTCCTTTCATTTGCACTGTCCTCTTCAGTGCACAGACCGTATAAGTCTGGCCAGGCCTATCCCCGCCTCCCAACCACCAGCCCCGCCTCCCAACCACCAGCTCTGGCACAGACCGTATAAGTCTGCCCAGCACCATCCCCGCCGCCCAACCACCAGCCCCGGCACAGACCGTATAAGTCTGCCCAGCACTAGTCCCGCCTACCAACCATCAGCCCCAGCACAGACCGCACATGTCTGCGCACACTAGACCCGCCTCCCAACCACCAAATGTTTTATTGCATATTGGGTTGACATTTTAAGTAATATACTATCCACCTTATAATTGAAAGAGAAAAACGCCTAGATTTCGACCCAAATCGGGAGATAGACGTTTAGCTCACAAAAACGAATAAATCGGTATAATGGAAAGCCGATTTTGGACGTTTTCAACTGCACTCCATCGCGGAAGCGTACAAAGTTGACGAGGGCGTGTTGGAGGTGTGGCGAAGGTGGAACTGGGGCGTGGTTATTGGCCGAGGAGAGATGGGCGCCTTTCGCCGATAATGGAAAAAAAGTATGCGTTTGTAGTTAGAATTTAGGGCACTTTTCCTGGACCCTGTTTTTTCACGAATAAGGCCCCAAAAAGTGCCCTAAATGACCAGATTACCACCAGAGGGAATCGGGGATGACCTCCCCTGACTCCCCCAGTGGTCACTAACCCCCTCCCACCACAAAAAAATGATGTTTCACAACTTTTTATTTTCACCCTCAAATGTCATACCCACCTCCCTGGCAGCCAAATGCATGTCCCTAGAGCAGTTGTTAGGGGGTGCAGTGGACTTCAGGCAGGTGGACCCAGGCCCATCCCCCCCACCTGTTACAATTGTGCTGCTTAATGCTTAGTCGTCCAACCCCCCAAACCCACTGTACCCACATGTAGGTGCCCCCCTTCACCCCTTAGGGCTATAGTAATGGTGTAGACTTGTGGGCAGTGGGTTTTGAGGGGGATTTGGGGGGCTCAACACACAAGGGAAGGGTGCTATGCACCTGGGAGCTCTTTTACCTTTTCTTTTGTTTTTGTAAAAGTGCCCCCTAGGATGCCCGGTTGGTGTCCTGGCATGTGAGGGGGGACCAGTGCACTACGACTCCTGGCCCCTCCCATGAACAAATGCCTTGGATTTATTCGTTTTTGAGCTGGGCGCTTTCATTTTCCATTATCACTGAAAAACAAAAACGCCCAGCTCACAAATTGTCGAATAAAACATGGACGTCTATTTTTTTTCGAAAATACGGTTTGGTCCGCCCCTTCACGGACCCGTTCTCAGAAATAAACGCCCATGGAGATAGACATTTTCATTCAATTATGCCCCTCCACGTCATGTTTTGTATAGTTTTTCATACATCGGCACACAACTATGGAACGCACTACCAAAAGACTTAAAAACCATTTACGACCACTCACACTTCAGAAAATCACTTAAGACCCACCTGTTTAAAAAGGTATACCCTACGGACCCAACATAGACGCCTGATCTCAGCAACAGAACAACACTAAAGTTCGTAATGGCCATCATCGCACAACTCTTCCGCTGTACGATACCTTTCTGTGGTCCTACAACATGAACCTTATCCTTCCACAACATCACCTTGTATTTGTTTACTCCGGAGTCTGCAAACAGCTCTCCAGTACTATGTAAGCCACATTGAGCCTGCAAATAGGTGGGAAAATGTGAGATACAAATGTAACAAATAAATACATAAATATTGTTATTTGAATATTTTTACTGCTGTAATTATCTATTGCTTATGTTTGACTTATTCTTGCTGTACACCACACCTTGAGTGAATTCCTTCAAACAGATGGTAAATAAATCCTAATCAGTCAATTAATCAATCAATCAATGTGTGTAAGTGTACCCTAACCCATGTGAACGGTAGTATTCTATAAATGTTACATTTAGACGACCTGTTATAGAACGAGGGAGTCATGTGCTCGTTACCATGGTGCTCTTCGTTTCTGGATTTCTTGGTTCGCTGCTGGCATGAAAAAACATTGAATATTTTATAGGTAATTATTGTGTTGGCATTGTACGTAACATACTTACAGTTACTTGACTATTTCACCTATGTTTGACTTCCTCTTGCTGTACATTGCCTTGGGTGAATTCCTTCAAAAAGGCAGTACATGAATCCTAATAAAATTAATTAATTCATTCATTAATACAAGAAAATAGACACCTACTCTCCTTAAGATAATACTAGCATAACCGAGTACAGATGTATGTATGCGCTTAGGTGGTGTCTTTCTGTATAAAAACTTTCCACCATCAGCACTTTGCAGCCAGCCACAGATGGGCAACTGTGTCTAGTTGAAGGTTGTGTCTTTGTTTGGGCGCTGTAACAGGTCTAATATATATCAATAATTTCGGAGTGAGCGCTTACGTCAACCAGAGAGGTGGCAAAAGTGCTGGAGATCATAGGTGCTCCGTATAAGAGGCTTGGGGAGGCTAAGCCTCCGCAGCCCAACCGTAACCTTCCTCCCCTTGCTGCAACCCCACCGCCTCCAAAACGCAGGGCTGCCTGGCACTGCAGCCAAGCAGCTCTGATCCCGCCCTCAGCTGAGCTTTCGGATGACAGCCCTCCTCTCTCCATTCCCCCTCCCTCCTTCCCCGGCGCGTGTTTACCTGTTTTACTTTCAGCGGCAGGGAGTGGCAACGACGGCAGAGATAAAGAAAGCACTACGGGATCCTGCAGCTCCTTCCTTCCCTTCCCTCAGACGTGTCCCGCCTTCTGCGATGACGTATTTCCTGTTTCCGCGAGGGCGGGCTACGTGTGAAGGAAGGGAAGGAAGGAGCTGCAGGATCCTGTAGTGCTTTCTTTATCTCTGCCGTCGTCGCCACTCGCTGCCGCTGAAAGTAAAACAGGTAAACACGCGCCGGGAGAGGAGGGCTGTCAAACTATTGAAGACACATCTCTTTGAGAAAATCTACTGCAAGGATCAAAACACATGAAGTCCATACACACTAATAGAAACGCATCAATACACTCTCTTCTGAATTCTCTCCCCCCGTATTTTCACCACACTTAAAACTCCACCCACAGATACAAATGTAATACCCTAATGTTCTCTTGCTATTGTTTTATCATCTTATCAGCTCCCTACTGTTACATTCCATTGTTCTATTCCCCATATAATATTTGACTTTGTCTTCCCATAATTCCTCACAATGTAACCCATAATCGTACTGCAACAAATTGTATTTCCATCATTTACAATGTATTGTAAGCCACACTGAGCCTGCAAATAGGTGGGAAAATGTGGGATACAAATGCAACAAATAAATAAATAAAAAGATCATTAAGGAATACAATTGAAAACCATAAACAACGTGGAAGATTGAGTGGACAATAGAGTAATGAACATTGTACTGCCAAAGTTTCATTGTCAAGTATACCAAGGACATTATTGGTTACTAGTTCTCATAACAAAAACAAAAGAATTAATTTGAAGGATTTCAATTATAAGGACCTCTGCAAGCAAATGGATATTATGAATCAGGGATATGGTTTGTTATGAGATTTATTGTGTAAGGTTGAGAAGAAATATATTTTATACAAATTTATAATAAACATTGGAAATATCTATCCTTGGCAAATACTTGGTGATTAACACAAGGAAGAACAGTGAAAAGTGTAAACCCGACATTGCCAATTATTGTGCTCCTTTTTCTGGAGCCATATGGTAACCCTAATCTATCATCATCATCTCCTATTTATTTGATATACCGCAAAATCAAAATATAATCAGTTTACAATATTAAAATAAAATTTAAAAAAATACAATAACAAAACACAAAAGGGAAAAGTTACAAATTCAAGCTAAAATATATTCATCAAAGAAGGTGGGAGGGGGAGGGGACAACAGGGAGAGAAGGTGGCTATACCCGCAAGGGAGCCTTCTCCAGAGTAGCCCCCACACTCTGGAATGCATTGCTTGAAAGGCTCCGCTTAACACAAGACTACCTCTGCTTCAGGAAGCAGGTGAAAGCTTGGCTCTTCAACCAAGCCTTTAACGGAAGAAGTAACTAACTTGTTAGTCTCACTCACACACACAAGGATTGACTCGGGCTGCACATACTGCAGGGGGACCATGTTTATCCACTCCTACCCTAGCTAAGATAATATTTAACCATCTCTCTGACCTCATGTGCAAATTTCTTCAAATCAATCACCTTACTTTCAAATTCTTCCTACTTTCTTACTTATCTATATCTTCCATCTTTGCTTTACCCTTCACTAAAATGTTCTATTACACATTGTAAGTAGTAACTATGCCATATTTTGTATTGTTATTTGAATATTTTTACTGCTGTAATTGTCTATTGCTCATGTTTGATCTGTTCTTACTGTACACCGCCTTGAGTGAATTCCTTCAAAAGGGTGGTAAATAAATCCTAATAAATAAATAAATAAAATCTACAAGACCAACTGTGCAAACACACAATGTTAATGCTACAGAAGTGAATACTTCAAAATCTCAGACAGAGGGAAAGGGAAGGCCATAGTAACACGTTTTCAATGCCACCCTGAATTTACAGTATGAAGTTTCGGAACCAATATAAAGGTGTGTAGCGTTGCAAAGTACAGGGACCATAGCGTGAAAGCAAGAGTGACACTGAATCTAAATGTATCTGCACCCAGCACCCTGCACCTGCCCTGCCCTGCTTCCTGTGGCATCTGCAGCCTCCCGGCAGGCCTGAGGACCAGGAACTGAAAACTCTGATTTCCTGGCGCTGCCAGTGAGACCTACGGGGGGGGGGGGGGGGGGGCGCAGTTTCACTTTTCTTCACTGCTCACCGAAAGCAGAACGGCAGGATCCACCAAAGAAACTGAGAAGATGTTATAGCCAGGTACTCCCCTCAGCTGGTTAACATTTAGAAAGTGGCATACATCTGCTCTTAACTCCCAGAGACTAACAGATTAAAAAAAAAGAAGCAAATTCTTGGTTCTTGTCCCACTTTCTACTGAGATGAAATAATGCTGCAGATCATGTAGATATGGCAAGAGCTTCATCTACCAGAGACAGTGTGTTCTTCCACACCTCCCTCCTTTCTTTTTTTAAAGCTTTGCAGGTTCTTGCCAGACTGAAGATTTATGACCTGTTTCACTTTTCCAACACCCTGGGACTCTAGTCCGGGGCGGTGAAGGCGAGATAGCTCTGCAGAAGGCTCCTTTGGTAGGAAGGAAAGAGCAAGAAAGCTCTGTTATGCTGTTTTGTTTCACTACTACTACTTATCATTTCTATAGCGCTACTAGACGTACGCAGCGCTGTACACTTGAACATGAAGAGACAGTCCCTGCTCGACAGAGCTTACAATCTAATTAGAACAGACAAACAGGACAAATAAGGGATAAGGACAAAGAGTAGCAAGATTCTAGAATCCCAAAGAATGCAAGATTCCATGCAGAATCCCAAAGAGTAGCAAGATTCCGGAATCCCAAAGACTACTACTACTACTACTTATCATTTCTATAGTGCTACTAGATGTACACAGCGTTGTATACTTGAACATGAAGAGACAGTCCCTGCTCGACAGAGCTTACAATCTAATTAGAACAGACAAACAGGACAAATAAGGGATAAGGACAAAGAGTAGCAAGATTCCGGAATCCCAAAGAGTAGCAAGATTTCAGAATCCCAAAGACTACTACTACTTATCATTTCTATAGCGCTACTAGACGTACGCAGCGCTGTACACTTGAACATGAAGAGACAGTCCCTGCTCAACAGAGCTTGCAATCTAATTAGGACAAAGAGCTTGCAATCTAATTAGGACAGACAAACAGGACAAATAAGGGATAAGGACAAAGAGTAGCAAGATTCCGGAATCCCAAAGAGCAGCAAGATTCTGTGTGGAATCCCAAAGAGTAGCAAGATTCCGGAATCCCAATGACTACTACTACTTATCATTTGTATAGTGCTACTAGACGTATGCAGCGCTGTACACTTGAACATGAAGAGACAGTCCCTGCTCGACAGAGCTTACAATCTAATTAGGACAGACAAACAGGACAAATAAGGGATAAGGACAAAGAGTAGCAAGATTCCGGAATCCCAAAGAGCAGCAAGATTCTGTGTGGAATCCCAAAGAGTAGCAAGATTCCGGAATCCCAATGACTACTACTACTTATCATTTGTATAGTGCTACTAGACGTATGCAGCGCTGTACACTTGAACATGAAGAGACAGTCCCTGCTCGACAGAGCTTACAATCTAATTAGAACAGACAAACAGGACAAATAAGGGATAAGGACAAAGAGTAGCAAGATTCCGGAACCCCAAAGAGTAGCAAGATTTCAGAATCCCAAAGACTACTACTACTTATCATTTCTATAGCGCTACTAGACGTATGCAGCGCTGTACACTTGAACATGAAGAGACAGTCCCTGCTCGACAGAGCTTACAATCTAATTAGAACAGACAAACAGGACAAATAAGGGATAAGGACAAAGAGTAGCAAGATTCCGGAACCCCAAAGAGTAGCAAGATTTCAGAATCCCAAAGACTACTACTACTTATCATTTCTATAGCGCTACTAGACGTACGCAGCGCTGTACACTTGACATGAAGAGACAGTCCCTGCTCAACAGAGCTTGCAATCTAATTAGGACAGACAAACAGGACAAATAAGGGATAAGGACAAAGAGTAGCAAGATTCCAGAATCCCAAAGAGCAGCAAGATTCTGTGTGGAATCCCAAAGAGTAGCAAGATTCTGGAATCCCAATGACTACTACTACTTATCATTTCTATAGTGCTACTAGACGTACGCAGCGCTGTACACTTGAACATGAAGAGACAGTCCCTGCTCGACAGAGCTTACGATCTAATTAGGACAGACAAACAGGACAAACAAGAAATAAGGGTTCTAAACAAGTGAATAAGAGTTAGGAGTTAAAAGCAGCATCAAAAAGGTTTCATAGGATTGCAGACAAGCATCCACATTATACAGATGCTAGTAATATGTTGCAAGGCATGCAAAGAAACATGCTTGATGTATTATTATTATTTGTGGCATTTATACCCCGCTCTTTCCCGCTCGGTAGCAGCTTCAGTGCGGCTTACATGGTATGGTACAAAGTAACACAGAGTTAATAAAGAGTATGGAACAAAGTATCAGAGATGACATAGTTACATAGGGTGTGATACAAAGTATCACAGAATTAATACAATGTAAGAAACAAAGTATCAGAGATGACATTGTTACATAGGGTATGTCAATAGTAAGAGATGTGGGGAAAGGATTGGTGTTTGGGTAATACTAGTGTTGTGGAGTTCGGTACAAGAGTTGGGATGGTTCATTTGGATAGGCTTGTTTGAAGAGGTAAGTCTTCAGTAGTTTCCGGAAGGGTATAGATGTTCAATGGTTTTCCTGATGTGTCGTGGTATGGCATTCCAGAGTTGGCTGCCTATAACATATCTGGGCACCCAAAACACAATGAGGGAGGCAATAGTGATGAAAGAGACCCGCCAGTTCGAAACCAAAGGCTAAGCGTAATATGGGCTAAGGCCATTGTTCTTCAGTGCTTATGGAATGATGTCATCACAGTTAACTATTACAGAAGTACTGGGACAGAATGAAGGTCCATCAAGCCCAGTATCTTGTTTCCAACAGTGGCCACTCCAGGTCACAAGTACCTGGCAAGATCCCAAAACAGTGCAATACATTTTATGCTGCTTATCCTAGAAATAAGTAGTGAATTTTCCCCATCTTAATAATGGCGTATGGACTTTTCTTTTAGGAAGCAATCCAAATCTTTTTTAAACCCTACTAAGCTAACTGCTTTTACTACATTCCCTGGCAATGAATTCCAGAGTTTAATTACATGCTAAGTGAAGAAATATTTTCTCTGATTTGTTTTACATTTACTACTTTGTAGCTTCATTGGTGCCCCCTAGTCCTAGTATTTTTGGAAAGAGTAAACAAACGATTCACGTCTACCCGTTCCACTCCACTCATTATTTTATAGACCTATATCATATCACCCCTCAGCTGTCTTTTCTCCAAGCTGAAGAGCCCTAAACATTTCAGCCTTTCCTTATAGGGAAGTCATCCCATTCCTTTGATCATTTTCGTCACCCTTCTCTGTATCCTTTTCTAATTCCACTATATCTTTTTTGAGATGCAGCGACCAGAATTGCACACAGTATTAAAGGTGCGGTCGCAATACAAAGGCATTATAACATCCTCATTTTTATTGACTGCTACATCTACCATTGCTCCTTTGGCAGGCTGCATTTCACAGTCTTGCAATCTTCTTTGGAGAAAAGAATCTGGTTACAAATCCAAGGCTGTGTTTGTGCGTGTGCCAGTTGGTCTGTTTATTTGTATACTAGTAAAAAAAAGCCAGTTTCTGACACAAATGAAATGGGTGCTAGCAAGGTTTTCCTCGGCTCCCCTGCAGCCACCCATGTCCAGCGGCCCTCCTCTCCCCCTGCGCCCACTGCAGCCACCCATGTCCAGCGAACCTCCTCTCTCCCCTGCCCCCTTCCAGCCACCCATGTCCAGTGACCCCTGCCCCCCCTGCAGCCACCCATGTCCAGCGACCCTCCTCTCTCCCCTGTCCTCCCTGCAGCCACCTATGCCCAGCAACCCTCCTCTCTCCCCTGCCCCCCCTCCAGCCACCCATGTCCAGTGACCCTCCTCTCACCCCTGCCCCCCCTCCAGCCACCCATGTCCAGTGACCCTCCTCTGGACATGGATCAGCTGTGAGGCATGTTTTTTTCTCCCTCAAGGTTCTGAAGTTGACATCATAATGGCTACAGTGATGTCAGCCTGATCTACGGAGCCTAGCAGACCAACTCGGAATGAGCCACGGTCCCAGGCAAGTCAGAACGTTGGAGGTGAGAATTATTATATAGGATGTGGATGTGTATGGTACAAAAACCCATAAATGGACACATTATATACACTACTACTACTTATCATTTCTATAGTGCTACTAGATGTACACAGCACTGTACACTGCACATGTAAGAGACAGTTCCTGCTCTACAGAGTTTTACAATCTAATCAAAACAGACAGGACAAATAAGGGATAAAAACAAAGAGTAGGAAGATTCCGGAATCCCAAAGACTACTACTCAGTGGCATTCCTAGGCTGCCTGACACCCGGGGCAGATCGCCGATGCGCCCCCCCCCCAGGTGCAGCACAGCCCCCCCACCGGCAAAATTACACCCCCCCCCCCACTGGCGAAATTACCCCTCCCCCCCCCCGGGTGCAGCGCAGCCCCCCCCCACCGGCGAAATTACCCCCTCCCCCCTGAGTGCAGCGCAGCCCCTCCACCAGCAAAATTACACCCCCACCGGCGAAATTACACCCCCCACCGGTGAAATTACCCCCTCCCCCCGGGTGCAGCGCAGCCCCCCATCCACCGGTGAAATTATCCCCCCCCACCGGCAAAATTACACCCTCTCTCCCCCCCCGGGTGCATTTTTACCTGCTGGGGGGGGGGGGTGCCGCGCACCTGTTGGCTGAGTCCGCTCGTTCCCTCCCTGCTGCTCCCTCTGCCCTGGAACAGGAAGTAACCTGTTCCACGCAGAGGGAGCAGCAGGGAAGGAACAAATGGACTCAGCCAACAGGCGCGCGGCACCCCCCCAGCGGCGTGCACCCGGGGCGGACTGCCCCCACCGCCCCCCTTGGTACGCCACTGCTACTACTCAGTTACATGCTGCTGGAGGGTGCAGAGAGCAGCCACGCGCCTGTCGGCTCCTCTCATTCCCTGCTCTCTCTGCCCCGGAACAGGTTACTTCCTGTTCTGGGGCAGAAGGAGACGGGAGCTAGCGGAGCCGACAGGTGCGCAGCTGCTCTCTGATCCCTCCAACAGCCAAGGGGTGTCATTCTGCCGGGGGGGGGGGCTTGATGTGCCAGGGAGGGGGGGTGTCATTGCGCCGGGTGGGGTGTTGTGCTGCACCCTGGGGGGATGCCGCTGCTTCTGGGGGTGGGGGGGGGTGCGCGGCGGTGATCTCCCCCGGTTGGCAGCCGACCTTGCTACGCCACTGCTACTACTGCTACTATTTATCATTTCTATAGCGCTACTAGATGTACACAGCACTGTACACTTGAACATGTAAGAGACAATCCCTGCTCGATAGAGCTTACAATCTAATCAAGACAGACAAACAGGACAAATAAGGGATAAGGGACTTACTTAATGTGGGAATGATAAAACAGACATGGGTACCGAACAAGTGAATAGGAGTTAGGAGTTTAGCGTAGATACATGGATGGGCCTTACGCAAGAAGACTCAAAGCATGCCAAGAATGGGTCACGCTGCAGATCAACTCTGGCTTAACTTCAGCCAAAATAGATTCTGGAAGATCGGTTCCAGTGCACATGCTTCATTAGGCTATAAGAAAAGAGAAAAACAATGTGGTCTCTTGTAACCAAATCCCTGCGTGGGATGAAGACATGTTCCACTTTAATCTTTTCAGCTTTTGTCTTAAACGTTACTGTCACAAACTTCCCGGAAAGTGTTGCATTCATGGGAGTATTACCATCCCTATGATACCAAATGAAACTTAGTGAAAAAAAAAATCAACTGGACATAAGCCAAGAGGCAACCACAAACCAGAGAACCACAAAAACTGGTTTAGGGATTAGGGATTAGGGCTGGTGGGAGAAAATGAGCAGGAATATGAGAAAAGAGAATAAAAACGATAAGTGAAAAAGAACTGAGAAAAAACTCAGTCATGCAATATTGGACCTCTTCAGAAGCGCCCGCCTACTGGCATTGGCGTAATCAGGTGCACCTTTTAGCATCTTGGGAGGCTAGAGATTCCAAAATGTCGCCTGAACGTAGAAAACAATTTCTCCAGATATGGATGCCTTATCTTCAGATTCTAAGCCCAAGGGGTCGGAGTTTACTTATTAATGCTTGTTGATTTTGGATGTGGAGTGGGTGGTGGTGGTGGTGGGGGGGGGGGTCCACCTCCTCTCTGCCCCCGTAGCAAGCTGCTTTTCCTAGTGTACAAAGGTAATCGCGTAGTCTGTGGGCTGCCAAAAAGTTCCGGATTACTGGTACTGTTGTACTTCCTTGAATTAACACGGATAGCAACAGGAAGGTTCCTGAGACTTTGGAAATTGAGTGGTACAGGGTTTGGGATGGAGGGGAAGGGGAGGGGTGGGGGGGGAAGGGCGGTTTACAAGCTGTATGCTTCATGCATAGTATCTTATTGTTTGTAAATTGGCAATATTGTGTATGTTGTGTTGCTTAACTTTGAGTTATCATTAAAATTACTTTAAACTTAAAAAAAAAAATGAGTCATGAAGAAAAGAACAGATACTGGAGAAAGAGAGAAGTTGGGAATAGAAGAAAGAAAGAGAGAGAGAGAGAGAGAGAGAGAGGAAAAAAAAAAGAAATGAAACCTGGGATAAAGATGGGGCAGGGATGTTGGGGAAGCTGGCTGGACCTGTTTTAGAGAGGTACAAACAGGGCATTTACCCTTGCAATCTATGCCAGAAGGGGCCCCAAGCCAGCCCAAAACTGAAAGTAGAACGGTGTGCAAAGAGTTTTGGGGCTCCCTTTCAAATTTCTGCCCTGGGCCCCCTCATGTTGGGGGAAGGGGGGGGGAAGGAGAGAAGAAGATGAGGAAAGAGGGTTGTATGCGCTTCCACCATCCTTTGGTTTGCAGGACACGGGAGTTTGTGACGAAAGGCAAGAGAATGTGAGGGACTGATTCTAGGTAGCTTGATAGCCCAGCTCCTTTTTTCGGACTTTCTTCAGAGGCTGGTGGAAACTGGGAAACGCCTGGAAGCAGTTCTGTCTGTTCAGTCCTCAGAATGTGACTTCTTTCCTCAACGACTTTTAATTATAAGTTTTTTTCCAGCACACCACACATTTGGAAACTGGATGCTTGACATAACATTCCTCTCCCCCCCCCCCCCCCCCCAACTGACACTGCTTCATGGCAAACCCCAGGCCTCTGATCTCACATTAATTACTACACAAATATACTTATTGTGGTCACTGATTTCTGTGAGGTTAGTGACATATTCACACATGTTCACAATAAAAACAGTTCAAATATATGAGTAACATTTCTTCCTTTAAACACAGCTCTTAATGGCATGCACGCTGCCGGTCTACAATTTTACTTTCCTTTTGCCCTTTCATTAGATATCAAAATGGAGTGCTTTTAAAAAATAAAAACCCAAAATGACATTTTTTTTTCAATTTCTCTCATCCTGACTTTTGCTTTTTTTCTGAAGTGGGGTTTTTTTCTGTACAGTTCTGAAATTCACGTTAGTCCTTAAGGGCTCCTTTTACCGCAGCAGCCCGGCGCTACTTCTCACCCCTACCACGCTGTCATTTCTGGCGCTACATAAATTTATAGCGCCGGATACTACCCGGTGGCAATCACTGCACAGTTACCACTGAGTTAGTGCGAGAGCCCTTACCACCATCTCAATGGGTGGCAGTAAGGGCTCTCCCCCCCCCCCCCCCCTGAAATGGCCATGCAGCAAGTGCTTTAGTTGCTGCCTGGCCATTTCTTGAAGGAAAGTGAGACCGGCCCTTTTACCAGCTGCCTTAAAAGGGGGCCTTGGCGTGCATTGTAAAACAATCACCGACACCAATGCAGACCCCCTTTTGCTGCAGCTTGATGAAAGGGGGCCTTAGGAGGAGAATTTTACTGCTGTTTATTTAGATTTTTGCTCCCACCTTTTTCAGTAGTAGCTCAAGCTGAGTTACATTCAGGTACTCTGGATATTTCTCTGTCCCAGGAGGGCTCACAATCTAAGTTTGTACCTGAGGCAAAGGAGGGTTAAGTGACTTGCCCAAGATCACAAGGAGCAGCAGTGGGATTTGAAGTGGCCACCTCTGGCTTGCAAGACTGGTGCTCTAACCACTAGGCCACTCCTCCACTAGCAACATTCCATCTAGAATCTCAGATAGTAGCATCATTCCAGAATCTCAAAAAGTGGCAACATTCCATGCAGAATCCTCAATAGTAGCAACATTCCATATATTTATTTAGATTTTGCTCATACCTTTTCCAGTAGTAGCTCAAGGTGAGTTACATTCAGGTAATCTGGATATTTCTCTGTCCCAGGAGGGCTCACAACCTAAGTTTGTACCTGAGTCAATGGAGGGTTAAGTGACTTGCCCAAGATCACAAGGAGCAGCAGTGGGATTTGAAGTGGCCACCTCTGGCTTGCAAGACTGGTGCTCTAACCACTAGGCCACTCCTCCACTAGCAACATGCTGTCTAGAATCTCAAATAGTAGCAACATTCTATGTATAAACTCAAATAGTAGCAACAGAATCTCAATAGTAGCAACATTCCATCTGAAAATCTCCAATAGTAGCAACAGAATCTCAAATAGTAGCAACATTCCATGTAGAATCTCAAATAGTAGCAACAGAATCTCAATAGTAGCAACATTCCATGTAGAATCTTCAATAGTAGCAACATTCCATCTGAAAATCTCCAATAGTAGCAACAGAATCTCAAACAGTAGCAACATTCCATGTAGAATCTCAGAAAGGGAAATGGGACTTGATAAAGTTTGGGAACACCTGCGCTAACCACATGCTAAAGATATTTTAAATTTTTTTGGAGGGATCACATCTAGGGGTGATGAGTGGGTACTTCTGTGCCAATCAGTAAGTGCAGCTACAGTACTGCGTGTTAACTACCTACAAAATGGTGGCAGTAAGGGCTCACGTGGTAATATTTTTTAATGGCAATATTAGGGGTCCTTTTACTAAGCTGTGGTAAAGAAGGGCCTGCGCTAGTTTCAGTGCGTGTTTTTGATGTGCGCTGATGCCCCCTTCTACCACAGTGGGTAAAAGGCTGTCTTTTTTTTCTCAAAAGGAAATGGCCTTGCGGTAAGTGAACCACTTGGCATGTAGCCATTTTAGGGGCAGTCATCGAGGTGGCGGTAAGAGCTCCCACGCTAACTGTGCGCTGCCTGGTAAGCACCGGCACTAGAAAAATAGAAAATATTTTTGTAGAGCCGGAAACGACGCACTCTGGGGGCGGGAATGCTCCTGCGATAGCCTGGCGGTAGTTCAGGATTGGCGCGCGGCAAGCCGGTTTCTGTGCGCCATGTAAGCAGGATTCTGAGAAAAGGCAGGAGGGAGAGGAAAGAGCCGGGAGGAGAGGAGCTAAGGGTCTAAGAACAGGGAAACTACAAGGACCAGAATTCTGTGGGAGTGAGAGGACGCCCTCTAGTGGGTAGAGATCGAATGGGGTACTCT